>NW_027249856.1:0-66694 GCF_030848795.1 Temnothorax nylanderi
TTTTTAAAGTCTATCCAGACAAATTTGCATCGCGCATAAACATAAGCGTAAGAAATTGATTGGTTCATATATATGTGCAAAAAGAAATAGACCAATCCATCTCTTATGCATATGCTTATGCACCTATGCAAGTTTGTCTGGATTAACCTTAAAAAAGCAGCGCCAAGTTTTTTTACAAGAAAAATTTATTTATTTTATTTTAATTAAATATTTTTATTTTATAATGTTACCTCTTTAATTCTTTGTGATTAAAATAATTTAAATGATTCTTTGTAATATTATAATTTTATCAAGGAGAATTAAAACTACTACCACTTGGGTTGATAGAAAGATCCTCAGGAATACAAAGATACATACCACTTGGGTTGAGTTAGGTAACACAATTTTGTTTTATTTTTTAAGAGTAGTTGCACTACAATTATTTTTCAAAGCAATATATATATTCTCTTTATAGTTGGCGCAATTTAAAGATTTCATATATTTTTTTGAAATAACATATCACTTAGGTTGAGTTAGGTAACGCAATTTTGTGATATAATTTTGTTAAGGAGAAATAAGGCTACTACACTTAGGTTATTGGTACGTATCACTTGGATTGAGTTTGGTAACGCAATTTTGTGATATAATAATAATTTTGTTAAGGTATATATATATCACTTGGATTGATTTTGGTAACGCAATTTCGTGATATAATAATAATTTGTTAAGGTATATTTCTCTCTTTGTAATTGGCGCAGTATTAAAAGATTTCACATATTTTTTTTTAAATAGATACCACTTGTTATTTAGGTTTTTTCGAGGTAGATATCACTTGGATTGAATAAAGTAACAATTTTGTAATTTAATAATTTTGTGAGACAATTTTTGTGAGACAATTTTGTGAGACAATTTTTGTGAGACAATTAAGTGAGACAATTTTTGTGAGACAATTTTGTGAGACAATTTTTGTCAGACAATTTTGTGAGACAACTTTTGTGAGACAATTTTGTGAGATCATTTTCAAAACGTTGTGAGTTTAAATATATTAATTATTAGGCCAGTTGGGTCGAACAAAACGACTTCTGTTTTTAATAATTTTGTTAAGAAAAATTAAAGCTACTATCACCTAGGTTAGAATAGATTTTATTTTTTTTGCATTTAAAATTAATGATACTACCACTTGGTTTTTTTCCGAGGTAACAACCACGCGTGTACTTGGCGCCCTTTTTTTACCTTTTTTGAAAAGGTAATTTTGTACTGATATCATGCATTTTGTAGTGTTACGCATCCTCTTCTAAAAAGGGCATGTCATCCATACTCGAATCTATCGAAATATTATTGTCGCTTTTCCGCAATGCGGATTGGTTCTCTTGTGCTTACTTCATGACCGGCTGTCATGGCATATTTTGACAGTTGTGTGGTTAATAGTGTAATAAGTAACAGTGAAATATTAAAGTTAAATAGCGCGCGTGCATGTCTATATAATACAAGAAAAATTTATTTATTTTATTTTAATTAAATATTTTTATTTTATAATGTTTACCTCTTTAATTTTTTGTGATTAAATGATTCTTTGTAATATTATAATTTTATCAAGAAGAATTAAAACTACTACCACTTGGGTTGATAGAAAGACCCTTATTAGGAATACAAAGATACATACCACTTGGGTTAAGTTAGGTAACACAATTTTGTTTTATTTTTTAAGAGTAGTTGCACTACAATTATTTTTCAAAGCAATATATATATTCTCTTTATAGTTGGCGTAATTTAAAGATTTCATATATTTTTTGAAATAACATATCACTTAGGTTGAGTTAGGATAACGCAATTTTGTGATATAATTTTGTTAAGGAGAAATAAGACTACTACCACTTAGGTTGGTACGTATCACTTGGATTGAGTTTGGTAACGCAATTTTGTGATATAATAATAATTTGTTAAGGTATATATGTATATATATACCTATATATATTCTCTCTTTGTAATTGGCGCAGTATTAAAAGATTTCACATATTTTTTTTAAATAGATTCACTTGTTATTTAAGTTTTTTGAGGTAGATATCACTTGGATTGAATAAAGTAACAATTTTGTAATGTAATAATTTTGTTAAGAAAAATTAAAGCTACTACCACCTAGGTTAGAATAGATTTTATTTATTTTTAATTTAAAATTAATGATACTACCACTTGGTTTTTTTCGAGGTAACAACCACGCGTGTACTTGGCGCCTTTTTTTTACCTTTTTTGAAAAAGGTAATTTTGTACTGATATCATGCATTTTGTAGTGTTACGCATCCTCTTCTAACTAGTCTTATAAAGAATATATCTTACAAACAGTATGTACAGATTGTAAAGCTAAAGGTGTTACAGACTATTATTTCTAAGAAAATAGATTTTTTTAAATAACATGTAGACATGATACAAATAAAATAAATTTATTCTTTATGTTTTTTTGTACTTTTAAGTACTCTGCATTTAAAAATAATTTACATTATTTTCATCCATTTGTATCATGTCTATTTGTTATTTAAAAAATTTGGCAATTATACCGTTCAATAAAGCAAAGTTTCAGCTTTAAGAATCTTTTTTTTGAATTGCAATACGATGATTTTTAAGGAAGTTATGAGCAATCAAAGTCAAAATGCTCATTTCTTATTCAATCCACGATAAAAACTTCAAAAGTAGAGATTTCAAGCTTTAAAATCCTTTTTTTAAATTTAAATTTTGTTCATTTTTAACAAAGTTACAGCTGCTTGAATTTTGCCTATTTTTAAAGACAAATTTAGTGTTCTTTTAAAATACCTGACACATTGAAGATAATGAAAGTGCTTCTAGCATGCTCGGATTTTAGATTTCGAATATGCAACAAAATCAATATGTAAGTATTTCTTCAGAAAAATGCATCAACATTGGTTAGCGCTTAAACGTTAAATTTTCTTTTCCTGCGTTAAAAACTAAAGTTACGATTTATTTAAACATTATTGGTGCAATAACTAGGTAAAACATTAATTTAAACATACATGTGTAGTTTAGACAGGATATAAATCCAGGTCAGAATTACAAATTTCTTGAATGTACCAGCATTTAATTATACAGTAAATAATATATTTATTTACAGTTACAATAGATTATACATATTAAATAAAACTTGATTTGGTAAGTATGAAGTAAATAACAACAATATAATAGTTTTATTAAATGTTTATTTAGCAATTATGTTTTCATGTATGTATAAGAAACGTAGCATATTCACATATTCACTTTGTATGTGTGTGTTCATATGTGTATGGTCAGAGGTACGAATATATAATACTGACGGGTTATATTACTGCTTAAAAATACGGCTTAAAAATAATTATGTTACTGTCTCGGTCTTCTGCCTCGTCTACCCCAATGGTAGTTAGCTGACGACATCTTTCTTCTTGTCGTCGTATCCCCGCGGCTCTGCCTCTTGGTCTTCGAACTGTAAATATGCTCATGTACCATAGCGTTTGGTCCAAAGCGTTGGTCTGCACTATGCGATCGTGTTCTTCTCTATTTTAAAAAGGTAATTTTGTACGAATATCACGCCTTTTTGTAGTATTACGCATTTTATAAACAGTATGTACAGGGTGTTATTTCGAGGTATAATACTACCACTTTGTTTTTTTTTTCGAGTATTATTGACAATGCGATCAAGTGCGATTTTTGCGCATTTTTATTACAGACGTTCATCATTACATTAACATAACAAAGTCTATACTTTCAAGGTACATGATGATCGTTTTAAAATGGTATCTACCTGTGAGATCTTTAAGGGATTATGCGCAGTGTTCAAGCTCCCGCACGGAGCACATTAAGCTAAATTAGTCTTCGTTATTTTATTTTTATCTTGCAAATTGTCTTTATTTGTTCTCTCTCTCGCGAGCTTACCGATTATTAATATCGAGTCGCCGCAAGCGCTTGGACACTTCGATAAGATTAAAGCGATCACAGACAGAGGCATTCCGGTAAACGAAACGCCGCGAACACCCCAATAAATACAGAGGCTAATACTTCTTTTTTTTTAAGGATTTCTAATGATATCCGTACCGCACGTAGGGCGTTCCCGTCGTTGCGAAACCGTTTCACGACTCGGAGGCTGCAAATGTAGCGAGTCGAGTTTGTAACGCAAGCTCCGTGTCCCAATTCGTTCTAGATACGCTCCTCTCTACCTAATGTAATACATTACTCGCGTAAAGTATCGCGCAATTGTAATTGTACGTTATAATAAATGTAGTACAAATAGAGAATATACCGCGCGCGCGCGTGATGTAAAATTGTAAGAGTAAACCTAAAAGGTAGTAAAATCGTAAAACGTAAATATCGTAGAAAAGTTTCGCGAAAAAGCAAAGGCTCGTTCCAAAACAATAGCGGAAGGCTTATGAAATAGAATAAAATGAAAATATGATAAAAAATTTCCTCATACACATTCTCCGTTAAGCTCTGATATTTGTATGATTCTTCGTCCTTATGTTAGTTCGTCTATCGATTATCTGTCAGTAAGAAAGCATTTATACTTCTAGTAGACCGTCGTGTTATAATTCTGAAGGCACTGTTCAAAAGTTTATTACATTTCTTGGAATAACGGGTCTTCGCAAAACACCTCTTCGAATGGTGCGACAAGGAGAGTCGTTATAAACATCGACATGACCATTGCATACGCCTCCCCAAGCAGCAGACAATGTTTTTTGAATGTTTTTTTAATATTTATTTTTCATTAATTATACATTGTACAATTCATTGTAAAAATGATATTTATTTAATGTTTATTAAATATTTATTTTACATTGATTATTTATTTAAAATAGTGATTTAGAGAAAATATTTATTTAACGTTTATTTAAGGAGGTTCGATGGCTTCATCGGAGGGAGTAATGGGACGCGGGGGTTCTGGAAACAGCGCACTAGCGTTTGAAGTAGTGGGAATGAAGGGGATTGCTCTGATTGGTCGCCGCGTGTATAATGCGTGCTGCTGTTCACGTCGTTCACGACCGTGGCAGTCTAGCAGACGAAAAATCAAGCAATTTATGCTTTAATAATTAATTTTTCTACGAAATGTGCGGTAACCTTCCTCTTTCTTTCGCTCATTTATTTGTAAATTATTAAGTTACATGTGCATATTTTTTTCCCTTATTATTTGCATTTTTTCTTGCACTTATTTCATTCTGAAGGTATATGCAATATGTCATTTCCCATAAAAACCTATGTTAAAAATGCAGCCAGTTTCATGAAATTTTAATATGTTGTTCTGGAATGCAAAATAGAATTATGTGAATTTTTTGGGAATTTTTCACCGTCCCGTTTTGAAAAAAATCTAATCCAAAAATTGTACTTTTTAAATTTTTGGAGTAGATTTTTT
Organism: Temnothorax nylanderi; assembly: GCF_030848795.1. Lineage (NCBI taxonomy): Eukaryota > Metazoa > Arthropoda > Insecta > Hymenoptera > Formicidae > Temnothorax > Temnothorax nylanderi. Next base: position 5,363 of record NW_027249856.1, read on the forward strand.
CAAAACGGGACGGTGAAAAATTCCTAAAAAATTTACATAATTCTATTTTGCATTCCAGAACAACATATTAAAATTTCATGAAACTCTCTGCATTTTGTTGTAGCCATCGAACCTCCTTAATATTTCTTTTACATTAATAATTCATTTGCAATAATGATTTAAAAAAACATTTATTTAACATTTATTCAACATTAATTTAATATTATTTAACATTAATTATTTATTTGCAATAATAATATGAAAAAAATATTTATTTAACATTTATTTAATATTTATTTAATATTTACTTCAAATATTATTTTATAATAACTATTTAATTGTAAGAGATGTTTTAATCGAATGTTTCTGTTGTCGTTTTGCTTTATAAATTATGTGCCGTTCTGTAAAAAATTTCCGCGTCATAGGACCAATAAGATTTTTCAACACTTTAAAGACGTGTTGTAGACAAAGTCAAGCAACGTGGGCGCGGTACTATACTCGGATGGGTGACCGACCGGCTTGAGAAAGCAGTTCTTTCAGAAGGACGCGCGGTTGTACGCACATCCAGTATTATAGGCTGCGGTCCACTTGACGCTACAAATGCTTCGAAGCATTCCTTTTCTCCTTTCTTTCAATAAAGAAAGAAGGAGAAGAAGAACGCTTCGAAGCATTTGTAGCGTCAAAAGGACCGCAGCCATAAGGAAACAGTTAGGAATGCGGTCTTTATAACTTCTCCTAGTCCTAGATAAAGAAAAAGAACGTTCTTTAAACGTTTCTTTGTCGAAAAAGTTGTTAAAATAAGCGTTCTTAAACATTAAAAAAATTTTTAATGCTAATAAAACATTTATTTAATGTTAAAAAAACATTTTTTAATGTTAACAAACGTTTATTTAATATTAAAAACACATTTTTTAATGTTAAAAAAACATTTTTTACAATATTAAAATAAATATTTTTTTAATAAGAAAAAAAGGATCTATCCCATTAATTTAAACGGTTTTTAAATATTTTTTTTTCATTACTGAAAATGTTTTTAAAAACGTTTAAAAAATATTTTTTGCTACTTGGGATGTACAAATTTTTGCGGTGTAATGTTGCCTGTGCCAGAGAGGTCCATTTTTGCAATATCTAAAACAATAAGACCATTGAACATAATCGTATATTATTATACAGTGTCCATTGCGATTTCTACAAAATGTAGGTGAACTAAAAGGAATTAATAGAAACTCTCCCAATGTATGTATATATCAAGAGACACGGTAGTGTCTCGCGCCAAGTATACGCGGAGCGAGACCGACCGTGACTCTTTTACGCGACGCGACGGGTTGCGAGTACTCAAGATGTTGAGATCTCGATAACGAGTGAACGGATCAAGTTCTAAGTAGGCTTGATCAATAGCTTGGGGTCGAATTAGGGGGGGGTTCTCTTATAATATTTCCGCTACGTGCCCTACGAGCGGAGATATTGCGACGCAAAGTCCAAATGTGAAAATTTATTTTTAAGATACTTCTTCTTCTACGTCGACCGTCTCTCATGCCATGCCATGCCATCATTTCATTGGCTGGAATCGCGTCCTTTTTACTTTTTCGACACTGGCGGCGCTTTCGCCAGCGCGCTGTCACAGTCAGTTCAGTTAATACGTGTGTGTACTGCGCGCAGTGCAGATAGTGCGTTCAGTGCGCTGTCACTGTCAGTTCAGTTAACCTATCGAGAGACACGGTAGTGAGCCGGAGCGAGACCGACCGTGACTCTTTACGCGACGCGACGATTAATATTTTTTCTGATTCAAGGTAATTGTTTTATTTACATATAATTATCCTATTATTATACGACGCGAAGCGTGACCGCACCGTGACTCTTTTACGCGACTAAGTGCATGTGACAGGAATTGTAATAGTTTACGTTTACGTGAGTATTACTTCTGTAGTAACTTATACGAACGATATCATCGTAGTTACTATAAAATCTCCAGTTTATGCGGAGGAATTATCGTATCGTTCGTAAGTTACTACAGAATTAAGTAACGCTCGCGTAAACATAGTATAGGTTAGATTACCGATTTCTTACAAATTTAACATAAAACGCGATTTTACATAAAACGCGAGATTCATTTATGAGAGCTTTCCAGCAAGCGACACAAGTCGACACAGGTATCGTTTTGTCTTTGTTACTCCAAAATGCCAAAAAAGAAAGATAGAACGACGTTTGTGTCGGCTTGTGTCACTTGCTGGAAAGCTCCCTATGTATGTAAGTTTAACGTCTATATGAAATAATTTTCCTAAATGTAATGTAAAAATAACACGATGTTATATATGCAGTTTGGCGTGAATATATATATATATATATATATGTGTGTGTGATTTCTGCCCAGTGCTCTAAATGTTATGTGATTTTTGCCCAGTGTTTTATGCTTTGATATAGATAGAAGGAACGTGAAAAAGAGCAGGAAAAGGAAAGAACGTTAGCGGCGAAGCAGACAGAAAAGAACAAACAGAAGAGACAGATTCAAGCTTTGTCTTTTAATCTGGACGAAGCCGAAGATGTAGCTGAGATGTCTTCTGACGAAGACAATGCCGAAAAATCCCTGCAGTCAGAAAATGTGCAATCTGATGGCCCCGCGATTAAGAAGATTAAGAAAAATCCAGATGTAGATACAAGTTTCTTGCCAGATAGGGAAAGGGAGGAGGAGGAAAATAAACTTAAGGAAGAATTGAGGCAAGAATGGGCTAGAAAGCAGAACGCGTTGAAGGAAGAAGAAATTGAGATCACATTCAGTTATTGGGATGGATCTGGCCATCGTCGGAGTGTTATAATGAAGAAAGGTGAATGTCTTAGTGATTTATTAAAAGACTCCAGTGTCACTTTTGGAGTAACATTGGCGTGATATATAATGTTCTACGGCATAAATTATTAAATTTTCACATACAGGTAATTCTATCTATCAGCTTCTTCAGAGATGTTTAGAAGTTTTGAGGCGTGAATTCAGCGAGCTTAAAACAGTAATGGCAGATCAGTTAATGTATGTCAAGGAGGATATTTCTTATATTACCGCACCATTATACGTTTTACGATTTTATTGTAACTAAGGTAAAGATACTAAATGATAAAACTTATGAAGCAATATCACAATGTTGGCATGTTATTTTAATGTATGTAATATTGCGATTAGGCACGAGGAAAAAGCGAACCTCTGTTCACATTTGACGTTTACGATGATATTCGTGTTATGCACGATGCTTCTGTCGAAACCGAGGAATCACATGCCGGAAAAATTTTACTTAGGTATTTATCATTAAAAGAATACTTTGTATAATTCTCTTTTATGTTATTTCTCATTAGATCATGATACGAGAGGAACAAACACATTTTTCCAGCGAGTAGATGGGAACTTTTTGATCCAACGAAAAGTTACGACAAGTATACAGTGTCGGATAAAAATAGGAAGAAAGACAAAATCTGATAAACTTAGATTCAACGAATTGTCTAATTTCGTTTAAAGGATTCAGATTCAAAGGACTGTAATTTAGTAGAGCTACATAATCGAGTAAATGAATTAAATATTATCACATAACTAAATGAATTAAAATCACAGTCCTTAAAAATACAATGTAGCTATATATATATACGCGTATATATATTGTAATATATATATATATATATATATATATATATATATATATATATATATATGGGACGTTTCACGTCAACCGGATCACTTGTCTGCCCAAAATTTGAAGCGACCTACAAAGATGTTCGTTAGCTCAAAAAATTAGTCTTTACTAGTACTTTCGAAAGTCATGTGCCCCGTTTTGAAATCCAAAATGGCTGATCCAATATAGCGGCTGAAAGCCTGAAAATTGGAGAAAAATCTACATAATTTAACGTAATCATGTTTTTAAATATTGATTCGGTTTTGAAATGGCTTGGTAAGGAGTTTTCAGTGTCTCTGATCACGATCCTGGAGTTGAATAACTGATATCTAAGATGGCGGATCCAATATGGCGACTGAAAGTGTAAAAATTAGTAAAAAGCTAATCTTATCTTGGTTACGTTACTGAAATTCAAGACGGCGTATCCAATATGGTTGCAGAAACCGTAAAAAGACTACTTAATTTAAACTCCATTTTCTCTAATAAATATTTTATAGATTATTTTTTAAAAAGTCTACTAATTAGGAATCCGATAGTCAAAGGTAAGAGCAGTCAATTTGAAAAGAACCGTTGAAACCACCACAGTAACTATGAGCAACCTATGGTATTAGTTCACCACCTATCCTGAAAAGGACTGTTGGAGAAGCAACACCAGCTTACTGAACCGCGAAAAAGAAATTTTCACCAACTATCCTGAAAAGGACTGTTGGAGAAAATATATTGATAGCTCACTAAGTTACCGATGGAAATGCTTACTAACTATCCTGAAAAGGACCGCTAGGGAAGCCACCACAGTAACTCTCTGAGCAACCTATAGTATTCGCTCACCAACTATCCTGAAAAGGACTGTTGGAGAAGGAACATCAGCTTACTGAACCGTGAAAAAGAAATTTTCACCAACTATCCTGAAAAGGACTGTTGGAGAAAATATATCGATAGCTCACTAAGTTACCGATGGAAATGCTCACTAACTATCCTGAAAAGGACCGTTAGGGAAGCCACCACAGTAACTCTCTGAGCAACCTATAGTATTCGCTCACCAACTATCCTGAAAAGGACTGTTGGAGAAGCAACATTTGATTTTAAGATTTTTAAGAAAGTTGGGAAAGTTTCATCAACTTCTGAAAAGACTGCTGGAGAAAATATAATATTAACAGCTCACTGAGTTACCGATGGGATTGCTCACTAACTACTCTGAAAAAAAAAAAAAAAAAAAAAACGTTAGAGTAGTAACCACAGTAACAATTTGATTTTTAAATTAAGTAGACTTTTTACGGTTTCTGCAACCATATTGGATACGCCGTCTTGAATTTCAGTAACGTAACCAAGATAAGATTAGCTTTTTACTAATTTTTACACTTTCAGTCGCCATATTGGATCCGCCATCTTAGATATCAGTTATTCAACTCCAGGATCGTGATCAGAGACACTGAAAACTCCTTACCAAGCCATTTCAAAACCGAATCAATATTTAAAAACATGATTACGTTAAATTATGTAGATTTTTCTCCAATTTTCAGGCTTTCAGCCGCTATATTGGATCAGCCATCTTGGATTTCAAAACGGGGCACATGACTTTCGAAAGTACTAGTAAAGACTAATTTTTTGAGCTATCGAACATCTTCGTAGGTCGCTTCAAATTTTGGGCAGACAAGTGATCCGGTTGACGTGAAACGTCCCATATATATATATATATATATATTACAATCTGTTGAACAATGAATCAATTGTACGATGAAACAAAGTTATTTATCTGGTTATTAATATTTACAGTCCTTTGAATCTGAATCCTTTAAACGAAATTGGACAATTCGTTGAATCTAAGTTTATCAGATTTTATCTTTCTTCCTATTTTTATCCGACACTGTATACTTGTCGTAACTTTTCGTTGGATCAAAAGGTTCCCATCTACTCGCTGGAAAAATGTGTTTGTTCCTCTGGTACCATGATCTAATGAGAAAAAATAAAAAATAACATAAAAGAGAATTATACAAAGTATTCTTTTAATGATAAATACCTAAGTAAAACTTTTCCGGCATGTGATTCCTCGATTTCGACAGAAGCATCGTGCATAACACGAATATCATTGTGAACGTCAAATGTGAACAGAGGCCCGCTCTTTCCTCGTGCTTATAGATATCCATTAACAGGTGGTACTTATGATCGGCAGTCCAGACTCCGAAAAATCGCATTTTGCAAAGAATTATCTGAAGGAATACGGATACGTCAACAGAGACACTTTAGGCAGCTGGCAGAAGTGCATTGCCGCAGTCCAACAATATACTTGAATCAAGGAAAAAGTATAGTTATAGACAATACCAATCCCGATCCAGCTTCGAGAAAGAGATACAGGTAGCCAAGAAGCGCAATGTCTCGGTCAGATGTTTCGTTATGACGACAAGTATAGAACACGCGAAACATAATAATAAGGTAAGGAAATTAACATTAACCGTCATCGTGTGAAAGAATCGTATGAAGTGATGTATCCGAAAATTTGAATCAATTTATTATTATATTACAGTTTCGCGAGTTGACTGATCCAAGCCACATTCCAATCAACGAGATTATTATCAACTCCTACGTGTAAGTAGATTTTAGATATATAAATTTGAATGCATTTTTACTTAAAATTCCATATATTATTTTAACCATAGGTTTAACTTTTAGGGTTTTGTTATATTACTTAAAATTATTTTCAGGATATTGTAACACCCTAGGACATGAAAAACATTGAAGAGAACAAAAAGTCGGGTAAACGAAGACGCGGTGGTGGCAACGAGGATGACAACGCAGAACAGTCTATTGGAGTGAGAAAACGAATGAAAGTAAAGAGCAAAAGGAAGTGAGGATGATATTGAATTAGATTAATCATGTTTATTGTACATGTATCTTTTCATATTCATATTGAATAATCGTAATTAGCTAATTGTCATAAGTTCATTAATGTAGGGAGCAACTTGAAAAGAAAAAAAAACCGAGACCCTTAGCAATGTGCCTCTAAATTAATAAGCGTTTGTGTAATATAATGATACGATATTGATATGACATAATTAATGGAAATGCACCGGCCATTGCGTATCATAAGCCTGAATTCTGACCATCGATTTTTGCTAGCTCACGATAATTCCTAACCGATCACAGACCCGACAAATACGGCATTGGCATTGTGGCACAGGCTGTCAAGTTGAGACTACTCTATTTTGAATTTTGTGATATAGACCGAAGGACCCAATCAGCAAAGAAATGTTTTTAAAAATATTTTTAAAAACATTTGGAAAACATTTTTGAAAACATTTTTAAAAATGTTAAAAATCATGGGTTAACACACCTTTTTTTCATTAAAAAAATATTTATTTTAACATTTAAAAAAACATTTTTTTAATGTTTAAAAACGTTTATTTTAACGTTTAAGAAAAATGTTTTTTTAATGTTTAAAAAATGTCTATTTTAACGTTTAAAAAGACATTTTTTTATGTTTATTTTAACGTTTGAGAAAATGTTTTTTTTATGTTACAAAAACATCTATTTTAACGTGTTCTAAAATGTTTTTTAATCCAATATGGAGTCCCAAATGAGAATATCGGAAGGGCCCTGCTCGCTGGACCGGACTCCTCGCCTCAATCTTCCCTCTCGGACGCGAGCTGTCGCAGCTCTCCTTTTCCTGGCGGTGAGCTCTCCCTGGGAAGTCAAATCTCGCTCGGTTGGTCTCCAGAATACGTGCCGCTTAGCTCAATCACTTACGAAAAAAAGGTAAACGTACTCGTCTCGTCCGAAGAAACGCAGCAAGCGCGGCCATGACACCGAACGAGAGCGAGGAAGGAGGTGGGGGCGCTTTGAGAGTGGCGACTCACGCGTCGCGCCATCTGAATGAAACGATATAGCAAATAAATAATTAATGTAAAATAAATATTAAAATAATGTTAAATAAATGTTAAATAAATGTTTTTTTAAATCATTAGTGCAAATAAACAAGTAATGTAAAATGAATATTAAATTAATGTCGAATAAATGTTTAATAAACGTTTTTTCAATTCATTATTGCAAATAAATAATTAATGTAAAATAAATATTACATTACTGTCGAATAAATGTTAAATAAACGATGTTTCAAATCATTATTGCAAATAAATAATTAATGTAAAATGAATATTAAATTAATGTCGAATAATCGTTACATAAATGTTTTTTTCAAATTATTACAGTAAATAAATAATTAATGTAAAATAAATATTAAAATAATGTCGAATAAATGTTAAATCAATGTTTTTTTAAATCATTATGCCAAATAAACAGTTAATGTAAAATAAATATTAAAATAATGTCGAATAGATGTTAAATAAATGTTTTTTTAATTTATTATTGCAAATAAATAATTAATGTAAAATAAATATTAACCCTCCCAAGGCCACATCTCTTTTTTTAATACGCCTCGACCACACTGGTTAGTCGACACCCAGATGGATTCAGTCTCATATCTCCAATTTAATTATGTACACGTAAAAAGTCATGAAACATCTTAAAAGGGTGTTGTTCAAATAAAATATGCAGAACCCGAAATATATATATGCTCGATGAATAAAAATGTTGTAATTTTTGGTTGCAATAAGAAATATACACCGATCGAGATCACACCCCGGGTGGTCACAATTTAACCTATAATAATTTTCAAATGTTTACCAAACATAACTGACATGGCTTAAAGCCTTTCTGTACGCATCTTCGAGAGAAGGACTCAAACATAGGGATCCTAAGTGGAGGGGCATTGATTTATTAAAGCCTATCTTAAAAATATCGGGACTGAATTTTTGTTTGGGTGGCCGACACCCACTCGAAGAATTAAAATAATGTCGAATAAATATTAAATAAATATTTTTTAAAATCATTATTGCAAATAAATGAGTAATGTAAAATAAATATTAAATTAATGTCGAATAAATATTAAGTAAATGTTTTTTTCAAATCATTATTGCAAGTGAATAAGTAATGTAAAATAAATATTAAATTAATGTCGAATAAATATTAAATAAATGTTTTTTCAAATCATTATTGCAAATAAATGAGTAATGTAAAATAATTATTAAATTAATGTCGAATAAATATTAAATAAATGTTTTTTAAAATTATTATTGCAAATAAATGAGTAATGTAAAATAATTATTAAATTAATGTCGAATAAATATTAAATAAATGTTTTTTAAAATTATTATTGCAAATAAATTATTAATGTAAAAAAAATATTAAATAAACGTTAAATAAACGTTTAATAAATATTTTTTCTAAATTATTACTTCAAATAAATAATCAATGTGAAATAAATATTTAATAAACATTAAATAAATATTATTTTTACAATGGATTGTATAAATGTATAATTAATAAAAAATAAATATTAAAAACACATTTAAAAAACATTGTCTGCTGATTGGGTTTATGCTCTCTAGCTTTTCCTTGAGCTTTTCAATGGCTGTTTTATTACTAACGCATGTATACGTTATCGGGTTTTCCTGCATATCAAGAAGCTTCGTTTGCAGAGATATCTTCTCGCTCTCACAGATCATTAATCGTTCTTCCATTTCTCTGAAAAATATAATGGTAATAGAATCTAAGGACGATGATTCTAAGACAATTTGATATATCAAGAAAATTACATACTTTCGCTTAGTACGCTCCTCTGTTAAAACCTTGTTTTCTGTAGAGGCACGCGTGTATTCTTGCTGTAATTTTTTATATTTCTCTCTAACCTCTCTGCTCTTGTTAGACATGTGTTTTAATTCCCTGGAAAATTTAATAATTAAATTTTTGATACATTTACATGCCACGTTTGATGACAATGGATGCTTGAAAGAATCTGAACCTACCAATCCCTCGACTTATGAGCATGAGTATATTATTGCCATATCATACCTCCATATATATCAAATATATAAAGTACTGAAATATAAAATACCTTTTTAATACTGCTATATATGTTGTAAGTTTGGAAGGATCACTCGTCAACATTATTTTACCATCCACCTCACCTCCTGTAGAAATATCTATAAGACTCTGTACGCTATAAGATAAACATTTAATTGCAAGATTAAATACAAACTTGAAAATTACACGTATATATTTAAAACTTATATATACTATGAAAAAAAACATACTTTTTCAAATGTTGAAGATTTTTCTTCAGATGTTCATTCTCTTTCCTGTATGTGTTCGCATCTGAACATTGCTGTTTGTAAAACTTGATCTGTTCCTTAAGGGCAAGAATTGCACTATTCTTGCCTTTTATTTCACTTTCAACATTTCGTACTTCCTGTCTTAAGCCAGCTGTCTGCGTCTCCAATTTTCCATTTGCCTCTGTGAGTTTATTGAGATTTTCATCTCTCAACTTTAGTTGAAAAGTCAAGCCGTCAATTCTGTTCTACAGTGATGCAGCATCTTCTGCGATACTGTCGCTGTTTGAAAAATTGAAATATATCCTACGTATCGTCTGCTCGGCTGTCCCGACATTGTGGGCAGGTCTTTGATCTACAACAATTCCACAGATCAAGCTAAACACATTCGTGTGCAAGCAACATAAAAAATTTTCAAAAATTATAAAAAAAACTTCTTTGAATGATAGGCAAAAAAAGAAAGAGAACTACAAGAGAATGCAGAAATGTTTGATAGTATCAAATATTTACCTTTCTAACCACTGTATCAAGCACGCGAAGTGAAAAATATGTCCACACGGTGTGTAGAAAACATCGTCGGATGGTGCCAGTAATTCACTACATATTACGCACACTAAATTCATTTTATCAACTCCGCTGATGGAAAATCGACAATAATCCGCCTGATTACGAGTGACAATTGGCTTCGTAGATGATCGTTGCGGATTTCACGATGAAGCTCCCATGATATTTCGCTGAACGTTATGTCATTGTGAGTTTTTTGTTCGCACCGTTAAAGTTAGAAGGTTAGAAAAATATTAAAATGTTCACCTATACAAATCAGCTGCTTATTATTGACTGTCCCAAAGAGCGAACCACGCGAGACAACCGCCAAAGGCAAAAACTGTTGTTATTTTAAGTAGCACCATCTGTGCTGCATGCACGGTTCTCATAATGTGTCGTTAGTCCTTTCCAGAATATGGTAACATATCGACAGGGTACCACTACAACAAACTAAGATTTCTTTTGTTTGTGAAAAATTTTAATTTCTTGTTTTTAATTTTCAAAATTTTTAATTTTAAATCCCAAACTAAAATTTAATTTTAAATTTAGAATCTTAGGTCTATTTTAACTTAGTTTTAAGAGAGTAACAATTCTTACCGGTTTCTAGGCCCTTTTCTACGGTTTCAAATATATGGTTAAAATAAATCATTTTCTCCAACGTGAAAAGAGAGAAAAGAGGAAAGATGAACCGTGCAAGATGTTCAGACAAAAAGAACAGGCCTAATGATTAAAAGAAGATATTAAACATTTTGCAGCTGGGCGCGATCGTAATCGTGATGGCAGTTGCCCAAGATCTAAAAAGGGCCGAATGTCAAGCTCAGAGCTCAGCGTCCGTAGATCGCGCGTGCCACCGCGCCAGGCCGCACCCGCGAAGGTGCGAAGTCACCCCCCCCCCGACATCCCGCAAGGAGGGATGCCGAGGGTACCCGCTGTTAAATATTAAAGGATGAAATTTAAATCAATACCTTAAGTTAAATAACATTTTGTTATTTTTAACTCCATGTGTGTCCAAATTTATTATTTTAACACAAAGTAGTATTATTTTAACTTCATTAGTTTAATTAAAATTAACGACATAGAACATTTTTCAGATGTCTTTGCGATATATTTTAGACTCTCCGTGTGTGTTGTCTCCAATAAGAAGCGATTTTCTATAATAATTTCACACATCGAGAAACTTTTGCGGTTGTGAAAATTTTACTAAATTCTGAGTAAAGCGTTTTAATAAGCTGTAACATAAAAACACTTTTAATCCTTATTCAAGTCAGTTATGTGGATTTTATAAATTTCAATCTATCTTTATTATTTAAATAATGCCTTTAATATATTTTAATTTTTATATTTTTATTAATATTGTTTTAATTTTTATAGATATATTTTTTGTAAGTGTGCATGTAATTTTTCTGAATCTTTTCTAATATAATTTATTGAACAGTTTCGCCTATAGGAATGCAACACTTTCCACAACGCTGCAGTAGTCTATTAATTTAAAGGCGCAAAAGAAATGTATGGCGACTCTCACACCTCATTGGTCGGGATACGGAACGATGGAGAGCCGCCTTAAGATTTCCGCACCAGCGCCACGCAAGCATGCGTGCGCACGAAGATCACTCACTCGTATTTTGTCTCTCGCAAGTAACGGACATCCATGTTCGCACAGCTCATTACGATATACGTTAATATATTGTACGCGAGATCCGTGATCTAATCTGAATATCGAGTCTTCTACTCGACAGTGTAATACTTATCTTAAACTGTATATATTGTAAATACATTACCGTCGTTCATAAATACATTGCGTCATATCTGAACACGTGAACCTTCCCGGCCATTCCGGCCAGTAGCTACCCCCTAGGGGGAAATGGTGATTACGAATCGCTACAGTGGTGACTAGCCGACGTGAGTTTTACCGGACGAAGTGATTTTTATTGTGTAATACAATTTTCACCGGACGCGACGTAATTTTCACCGGGCGCGGCGTGACTTTTCTAGAAGGATCGAGATCGCCGGAACACACGCGGATCCCGCGCGAATCACGTGATATAGACGCACGAACAGTAACGCTACGCGTCAAGTGAGTGCGCGTATTTTTTAGACAAGCGATGCTTCTTTCGCGTACACCGCTAAAGACAACGCAAACAGACGATCGTGTGCCACCGAACGACCACGTGCCGCCATCGAACTCTACGACCAGCATTCACAGTGAAGAAACCGACAACATGGCCCACGGAGGGAACGGCACCGCCAACGGAAACCAATTCCCCCCACAGGAGGGGAACGAAGAAAAAGGATACGAGCTAAACGCGGTAAAGGCGCTCAAGTTACCGCAACCTTTCTGGCGAGACAACCCTGCCAGATATTTCACGGTAGCAGAAATGACGTTCGCATTACACAGAGTCACATCTGACGATTCTAAGTACAGGTATGTCGTAATCCACTTGGACGCTGACTTCTTAGGACTCGTAGGCGACATTATAGACTCACCACCCACGCACGGCAAATACGAGGCGCTTAAACAGCGTATTATAGACAGCCTTTCAGAATCGCAGGAAACTAGGTTAAGACGTCTTCTGCGAGGACAGGCGATGGGCGACGAGAAACCGTCAGTGTTCCTACAGCGACTGCGTAATCTGGCCGGAGGACAATGCAACGACAGCGTACTGCGAAGCCTTTTCATGGAGCAAATGCCAGAACACATGCGAGGAATATTAGCAATCAGCCAGCTGGACGATCTAGCCACGATAGCCGCACAAGCTGACCGTATAGCCGAGGTAACACGCCCACAAATAAATCAGGCATCCGTAGGTGCAGTCGCATTGCCACAAGACATATCCGCACTGGGGAAAACCGGCCCAACAAGCGACATCGAAGAACTGCGTCATGCAGTCGAGGCACTCACGCGAAAATTCGAACAGACGATGCGAGGACGTAGCCGAAGCAGAGGCCGAGGAGGCAATCGCAACCGTTCAACTACGCCACAACAGAAGGACGCACAAAAATACTGTTATTACCACAGGAAGTTCGGCGCGGACGCAATAAATTGCCGACCACCTTGTTCCTGGATCACAAAAAAACAGATCCAACAGGAAAACTAACCCCGCCGGCTAGCGTTACCGCCGCCGGTGTTGTGTAATAATAGTAATAATAGTTTAGTTGGGGATTTCCAGGTGTACTGTCGTGCGAGCTAGGGAATAGGGGGCGCGTAGAGATGCGTGAGGTAGGAGAGGCAGAGTAGCCAAGATGGTCGACATGTAAAGACGCCTCGTGTAATAAGCTTACAATAAAGACTTTTAATTGATACATAACATGGTGGCAGCGGTAAACTGAAGCTCTACCGAATAACTGTGAGAGGAAAACGTCGATCCAGTCTGTGAAGGGCATCAAAATGGCTAGCTCTACAAATATTCCCTTGCCGGAACGGTTTCCGTTCGACAATTCTGCTTATTGGGACACATACAAGTCTATGTTCGATAGATATTGCACAGTGGCTAACGTTACAACGGATAAAGTCAAAGTCGACTGTTTGCTATACGCTATGGGTCCAAGAGCGGAAGAAATCTACAATTCATTCACGTGGGATTCGGAAGACGATAAAACCGTTTATCCCTCGGTGGTTCGCAAGTTTACGGATTACTTTAACGGGCGTACGAATACCATCTATCAGCGTGCATTGTTTAATCGCCGTATGCAAAAAGAAGGTGAATCCATAGATGATTTTATAACGGATTTACATAAGCTGGCTAAATACTGTAATTACGGTGATACGCGTGAAGAAATGATACGTGATAGGCTTGTGGTTGGAGTTCGCGATATGAGACTCTCGGAAAAAATGCAGTTACAAGATAACCTGAACTACAAGAAAGCCCTGGAAATAGCTAGGAGCTACGAAACGGTCTTACGGCAGAACCGCGAAATACATCAAGAAACGACTGCGAACGCCACCTCCGTTAACCGTGTACAATCAAAAGGGAAGAAACAATCCTCAGAGAAAAATAAGGCTGGCGGCAAATCTTGGAAATGTTACTTCTGTGGCGGAAACAAGCAGCACAAGCGAGATTCCTGTCCCGCGCGCGAGTCAGAGTGCAATAAGTGCAGTCAGATCGGTCATTGGTCTAAAGTTTGCAAGAAAGGATCGAAGACCGGAAGTTCTTCTCTGCCAAACGCTAAGGTTAATGCAGTAACCGATGACTCAGACTATTACTTCGTCGGAACGGTGAAGGAAAACGACGAGAGTACGCAATGGGAAGAAATCATCCGCGTCGGTAATTTACCGGTAAAGTTTAGACTCGATAGTGGCGCGGACGTGACTGTTATTAGATCGCCAGTTTGGGATAAATATTTACGTCAGCAAGGTTATGAACTCGTACCAGCGGACAAAAAGTTAATTGGGCCGTCAGGAAAACTTTTGGAAACGGACGGAATGTTTAAAGTGCGGTTAAAATTTCGTCAAACCGAGATCAGCTGTCACATATATGTCGCTCGCGATATAGATCAGTGCTTGTTGGGCCGAAGGGAATGCGTCTCTTTAAGGTTAATTGCACGATGCAGGCAAGTTGCTGCCGCGATTGACCCTTTCATAGAGTTTCCATCATTGTTTATCGGACTAGGACTTTTAGCTACGCCTTATAATATTAAGTTAAAGCAGGACGCTAAGCCTTATTGTTTGAATCAGCCTCGTCGCGTACCATTACCTTTGATGTCTAAATTGAAGCAGAAACTCGATGAAATGCTTAAGTTAGGCGTGATTAAGCCCGTGGATGTGCCGACAGAATGGTGTAGCGGAATAGTCATTGTCAAGAAACGCGATACCGACGATATTCGTGTGTGCGTAGACCTAACCTTCTTAAATCGCGCTGTGGCTCGGGAGAATCATCCTATGCCGGTCGTAGAGCATACCTTTGGTCAGATGCCGGGTGCTAAATATTTTTCGAAGCTCGATTGCGTTAGCGGGTTCTGGCAGGTGCCGTTATCAGAAGAGTCTCAATTGTTGACAACATTCATTACTCCGTTTGGAAGATTTTGTTTCTTACGTGTACCGTTTGGAATTTCTTCGGCGCCGGAACATTACCAGAAGAGAATTTCAAGAATCTTAGAGGGCCTGGAAGGAGTGGCTAATCATCTCGATGACGTCATAGTTTGGGGCAGAACTCGTGCCGAACATGATGCTCGTCTCCGTCAAGTGCTTAAAAGACTTGAGGAAAATAACGTGACCCTGAACAAAGCAAAATGTGTTTTCGGTGTTCAAGAGACTAAATTTTTGGGACACGTAATTAGTGCTAGCGGTATTTCTATAGATCCAAGCAAAATCGATGCCATTACAAAGCTAGAACCTCCAAAGTGTGTGTCAGAGGTAAGGTCATTTATAGGAATGGTACAATATTTAGGTAAATTCGTGCCAAAACTTTGTGACTTACTCGCACCTATGTATGAACTGCTTAAAAGTGACTCTGAGTTCCAGTGGCAAAGACGTCATAGGCAGGCATTTTCGGAGATTATCCGAAAGTTAACGTCAGCACCCTGCCTTGCTATTTTTGACTCATCACGCCCAATTGTATTAACAGCAGATTCATCTTCTTATGGGCTAGGCGCAGTCCTACGTATTCAAGAAACAAGTGGAGCCTGGAGACCAGTGGCATTCGCTTCTAGAACCCTGAGTGATTCAGAAAAACGTTACGCGCAAATTGAGAAGGAGGCCCTGGCGTTAACATGGGCTTGCGAAAGATTTCATGAATTTATTTACGGCGTACATTTTAATCTAGAAACTGATCATAAACCTTTAATTCCTTTGCTCCAGGAGAAAAACCTCGATGAATTAAGTCCTCGTCTGCAACGCTTAAGAATGAGACTGATGCATTATGATTTTGAGGTGTTCCACTCTCCAGGAAAGGAAATAGTAGCGGCTGATTATTTGAGTCGCGCGCCAGTGAAGATCAACCTCGTTCAAGCTTCGGACTTAGAAGAAGAAGTTGAAGCTCATGTGAGTATGGCTGTACAACACTGCGGCTTATCGGATCTGATTGTGACTAAATTACTACAAGGTCAACAGAACGACACGGTATGTCAGAAACTGAAATCTCTTATTGTCTCGGGATGGAGTAATAAGGAGAAATTGGAGACGAATCTCAAACCGTATTTCCAGTATCAAGATAATCTATCCATGAATGAAGGATTAATTATGTTCGGACCTCGAGTGCTAGTGCCGGTTAATCTAAGAAAGGAGGCTTTGGAAGCGCTTCATTTGGGCCACCAAGGTATTGTCAAGTGCCGCGAACGTGCGAAATCTAGCTTGTGGTGGCCAGGCATTTCAAGTGACATTAAGCAAAAAATCGAACAGTGCCGTATTTGCGCCGAGCATAGACAGAATCGTCCTGAACCGTTGTTGTCTTCAAAGTTTCCTGACCGACCGTGGGAAGTTGTAGCCATGGATTTTTTTAAGTTTAAAGATTGTTGGTACCTCTTAATAGCTGATTATTATTCTCGGTACCCGGAACTTTATAAGGTGCGAACGATGACTGCCAGAACTGTGGTGCAATGTTTGACTGATTGTTTTGCCAGGCATGGAATTCCATCGGTGCTTCGCAGCGATAATGGACCGCAGTTTGACCCTTTGAAGACTCGAGAATTTATTGAATTCAAAAACAAATTTGGTTTCAATCATGTCACCTCGTCTCCTCATTATCCAAAAAGCAACGGCTTTATAGAGATTATGGTAAAGACAGTAAAACTTGGTCTTGCAAAAACAGGAGACATGTGGTTATTTTTGATGGAGTATCGGTCGACACCTTTGGAATGCGGATTTACCCCTAGTGAACTGTTGATGGGACGGAAGATTCGTTCACTATTGCCAATTCATCCGGACAACTTAAAACCTACTTTGATCGACCGCGAGTTGCTGCTACAACGGGAAGGTGCCCGAATCAAGCGGCAGAAAGTCAACCATGATGGAAAACACTACGCAACAGAGTCAGTTCATCTCAGAGTGGGGGATGAAGTGTGGATTAAAGACATTAGAATGTGGGGAGTCATAAAAGAAGTATGCCCCGAGCCGCGTTCGTTTATAGTGAACTGTGCCAAGGGTGATTTCCGTCGTACTCGCTCGCATTTGATTAAACTGTCACCCTGCGAGAGTAAGGAACAAAACGACGACAGCGAGGTTGAAAGAGATAAAGAGGAAAGGCCTCTAGTCAACAAGGAAGATCCAGAGGAAGCAGCGGAAGCAATTCCAGAGTCAACGAAGACAACATCAGATGCCGACCTTCACCAGGAAGCAACACCGCGTCGCGGAACTCGTAACCGGAAGCCTCCCGAATTCTTCCACTCTGACCCCAGATTTAGTAGTCATAAAGAGAGAAGCACGACTAAATAAACTATTCTATTTAAAGAAAGGGGGATGTTGTGTAATAATAGTAATAATAGTTTAGTTGGGGATTTCCAGGTGTACTGTCGTGCGAGCTAGGGAATAGGGGGC
The DNA here is from genome assembly GCF_030848795.1 of Temnothorax nylanderi. Lineage (NCBI taxonomy): Eukaryota > Metazoa > Arthropoda > Insecta > Hymenoptera > Formicidae > Temnothorax > Temnothorax nylanderi. The sequence goes on from NW_027249856.1 coordinate 23,164, forward strand.
GCGTAGAGATGCGTGAGGTAGGAGAGGCAGAGTAGCCAAGATGGTCGACATGTAAAGACGCCTCGTGTAATAAGCTTACAATAAAGACTTTTAATTGATACATAACAGCCGGCAAATCGATTCCCGCAAGGCGACTTCTCGTGACAGATAAAAAAACAGGAACACGTTTCTTAGTAGACACGGGAGCAGACGTATCCGTACTTCCACAAGAATGGACTCACCGTGCTCTCCCGACCGATCGTTTTTTATACGCGGCAAACCACACAATAATACCCACATACGGAGAGAAAAAGCTAACTCTGGATCTTGGTTTACGACGCGAATTCAACTGGACGTTTATCGTGGCCGATGTAACAACACCTATCATAGGAAATGATTTTCTACATGAGTACAATCTCCTTCCGGATCTCCGAGGACGACGATTATTAGACGGCACAACCAGCCTAACCGTAAGAGGAGGATGGACGAGAAAAGGCATACTAGCACTTACAACCATTGATTCAGACAACGAATACCACGAAATACTTCGTAAATTCATCGAGATCACGAGACCGAGAAAATTCAAGGAACCGCGACACCCCGTCCAACACCACATCATAACAAAAGGACCATCACCTTGCACGGACCGCGCACGACGACTTTCACCGGAAAAGCTGCGATTCGCAAAAAAAGAAATCGAAGCTTGGATAGCAGACGGTATCCTCAGACCATCCAGCAGCCCCTACTCAAGCGCATTGCTGTTGCGAAGGAAGAAGGACGGGACGTGGAGAATTTGTGGAGACTACCGCGGATTAAACCGAATAACTCGATCGGACATGTACCCAGTACCAAATCTCAGAGATTTCGCACACCGACTCCACGGATGTACAATTTTCACAACGCTTGATCTTGACCGCGCGTATTTCAATATCCCAATGGCACCCGAGGACCGAGAAAAGACAGCAATAATTACCCCATTCGGACTCTTTGAATTCAACGTAATGCCGTTCGGATTAAAGAACGCAGCACAGTCATTCCACGTTTTATGGACAGCGTGTTACGTGGATTGGATTTTTGCTTTTGCTACTTGGACAACATAATAATCGCATCACGTACACCCGAAGAGCACAAGAGACATCTTGAAATAATCCTAGCAAGATTACAAGCACACGGCCTTATACTCAAACCAGAGAAGTGTGTTTTCGGAAAACCGGAAGTTGAATACCTGGGATACCTAGTCACATCTACAGGAACTAAGCCACTCGAACACAAAGTTCGCGCAATCATGGAATATCCAAAACCAACGAATATTTCCGAACTCCGTAGATTTCTTGGAATACTAAATTTTTATAGATCATCTTTACCTAAAGCCGCTGGTATACAAGCACCACTTCACGCGCTCACCGCCGGAGCCAAGAAACGAGATAAAAGGAAAATAGAGTGGACACCCGTAACAGACGACGCTTTCACCAAATGCAAAGAGCAACTTGCACAAGCTACAATGCTAGCACACCCAGCCGAACAAGCACGACTCATATTAGTAACAGACGCTTCTGACACAGCCAAGTTTGTTTGGCCATCCATGAATAAGGATATTACAAACTGGGCTCGCACATGTTTACCATGTCAACGTTCCAAAATAAGTCGACATGTCAGGAGACGACCCGAACACATACACGTTCCCGACGAACGATTTTCGCACATCCATCTGGATATAGTGGGACCCCTTCCACCATCACGAGGCTATCGATACTGTATAACAATGATAGACCGATTCACACGATGGCCGGAGGCAGCTCCAATCAAAGATATTACAGCCGACACCATCACGGACGTTTTTTTCGAAACATGGGTAGCACGTTTCGGAACACCCACTATCATTACAACGGACCGAGGATCACAATTCGACTCTCAGCTGTTCAACGCTTTAACCAAAATGATAGGAAGCAGAACGCATCGCACCACGGCGTATCACCCGCAATCAAACGGCGCAATCGAACGATGGCATCGCTCATTCAAAGCAGCAATCAAATGTCATGAAACCGCCGACTGGGTCAAAGTTTTGCCCGTGGTTATGCTCGGACTCCGCAACGCCTTGAAGGAAGACATCGGAACATCCGCCGCCGAGCTCGTATACGGAACACAACTCAGGTTACCAGGAGAGTACTTCGTGGAGGAGGAACCTTCTCAAGACCAACTTCCATTCCTTGAGCATCTCAGGCAATCCATGCGGAACATAAGGCCAAGGCAAACAGCACACCACAACAAGCCACAAACATTCATTCATAAAGCACTCCATACATGCACCCACGTGTTTGTAAGAGTTGACAGCGTCAGAAAACCACTTGACCAACCATATCAAGGACCTTATACTGTACTCGAAAGAGTCAGCGATTTTTGTTTTAGGATCGACATCAAAGGACAACCAACTGACGTTTCAATCGACCGCTTGAAACCGGCTTTCTCCGAGATCAATCCCAACGAACCTCCGCCACAGGAACGTACCTATAGCAGGAAGGACCTGCCGCCTCCCACTCCAACCAGCAGTACCGAAATGGGAATTCCCCAAAGTACGGAGACGAGGCAGCTGAGGAAAGTTCATTTCGCTCCCTAAGCCAGGTCACTCGGGGGGGAGTACTATGGCGACTCTCACACCTCATTGGTCGGGATACGGAACGATGGAGAGCCGCCTTAAGATTTCCGCACCAGCGCCACGCAAGCAGTGATGTGATACCGGCCCGGTTTTTGGCGCATGCGCCCCCCTCCACTACGCACACAGAGTGACGCTCGGTCTATCGGTGTGTCGGCAGCGCTCGGCAGTGCCGAGCGAGAGGGAGAATATTACTCCCTCCTTGTCGCTCTCACTTAGCTCGCGCGCTCGACTGTCTACAATGCGACCGTTGGGCGCAAAAGTCTCGGGTCTTGGCGCGAAAGTGACGGGTTCGTCGAAGGAGGTTAGAGACCAACAATACCTACACAAGGTAAGTTAATAAGTATAACACTTATTTATATATTTGTGCAAGCTGCATGATGGATTCTGTTAGTCAAGGAGCTATTAAGAAACGTAGAAGTAGAGAATTTCAAAATGCCTGGCTAGATGAAGATATCTTTAAAGGATGGTTAGCTCCTCATCCTGCAGAAAATAAAGCATTTTGTATTGCATGCAATAAAACTATCAGATGTTGCAGAACAAATTTAGTTGAACATTCACAAACGGTCAGACATATCGATAACATAAAATCTTGTAATTATAAGACTGCTGATAATATTGATACCGAAAATAGTTTGTCACATAAAGATAACGTTAAACGCACAGAAATTAAATTATCAACTTTTTTTGCCGAGCATAATATAGCCTTTCAACTCGCGGATCATTTATCACCTTTGATAAAAGATACTTGTAAAGATCCCAAAGTTGTGCAAGATTTTTCACTAGGTCGAAATAAGTGCGCAAGTATTGTTAAAAATGTCACTGCAAAACGGGAAATTGAGACAATAGTAAAATATTTAAAAACTTGTAAATTTTCTATTCTAATAGATGAGAGTACGGATATCTCAGATACTAAATTAATGTGCCTTCTTGTTAGATATGTATCACCTTCGAATAAAAAAATTACAACTCAATTATTAGAATTATTATCTTTAGATGCAAGAGATTGTTCCGCGAATAAAATTTTTGAAATATTTAAAAAATGCTTAGAAGAAAAACATATTCCTATAAAAAATATTGTTGGAATGGCATCCGATAATGCGTCAGTTATGATTGGACGTAAAAATTCTTTTATGAGTCGTCTTAAAGTAGAAGTTCCAAATTTAGTAACACTGAATTGTATTTGCCATTCATCCGCGATTGTAGCCAGTAAAGCTTGCAAAAAGTTACCTTCTTCTTGCGAAGATTTGATTAGAGGAGTTGCCACTTACATTTCGGGCAGTGCGAAGAGATGTGCAATATTGGGTGAATTCCAAGATTTTTTTGAAATTGAACGAAAAAAAATATTAAAATTGTCAGAAACTAGATGGCTTTGTTTACAAAAGTGCGTTGTTAGACTCTTAGAAAATTGGGAAGTCTTGAAAAATTATTTTTTGTTAGCAACAGTAGAAGATAAATTAAAATCCGCGGAAAATATATTACAATATTTAAATGATAATTCCATTAAAGCATATTTGTTGTTTCTCAAATACGCATTAAATTATTTTAATAATTTTAACGCACTATTTCAATCGCGTAACATTTTAATCCATAAATTATACGAAAGCAGTCAACAAGTAATTCGTCAATTAGCCGACAATTTTTTAAAGTACGATAATGTCGAAAATATTTCAATTTCAGAGTTAGATAATAATGTACAACATATAGATAACATACGTATAGGACCGGAATGTGACAGTTTTTTAGAAACATTATCTTTGGAATGCGCGCAAGAAATTAAATTGAAATGTTTGGACTTCTATGTTACGGCAGTTCGAGAAATGCTAAAGCGTCTACCTTATAACGATGAATTTTTTAAACAGTTAAGTTTTCTAGATCCTAAAATTGCTCTTTATAAAGAAGGTAGAAATAAAATTAAATATCTAACTCATATTGCTAAGCAAGTAGAACATGTTAACATATCAGATTTAGCTTTCGAGTGGGACATATTACCATCAAGTTTTGACGAACAACAAAAAATACAGTTAGCTTCTTTACAAATAGATGAAATGTGGAATAATATATTACAATGTAAAAATTTTGACGGGAAAAAGTTGTTTCCAAATTTAGAATTATTAATTGAAGTAGTCCTTTGTTATCCTCATTCCAATGCCGAGGCTGAAAGAATATTTTCTATCGTTACAGATGTAAAAAGTAAGAAAAGAAATCGATTGTGTAATAATACTCTTTCTTCAATTTGTGTAATTCGATCAAGTTTTCAAGCTAATAACTTTAATTGTATTAACTTTCAACCTGACGCGAGGCATTTTGAACTGCATAATGCGCAAAATTTATATAACAATCAATGCACATCTGATAATGCTTAATATTTTTTGTATTATTTTGCATAATACTTTTGAATTTTTACATCTAGCCCATCTAGCCTATATTTTCTTTCTGCATGCTGCACATTATTATTAATTTTTATTTTATTTTTCAGCGTTTAATTACTATATACATATTAAATGTTTATTTTGTTTTTCAGAGTTTATTTTTCATATATTATCTATATATTTTTAATAAAATATGTGATAAAAATGTGATATAAAATAGTAATAAGTATGTGATTAAAAGCCAAAGATGCAATATTGTGTTTTGTAAATTATTCTTTATTTCTGTTATTAAACATGTTTTAAAAATTTATTGTAACATGTTGATTACAAATAATTTTTATTTTATTACTAAATGTGCTATTTCTCTGTATTAATTTGCAAATTTTTCTACTTATATTAATTTATGACAATATTTATAAAATATGTTTATTTTGTACTTTAAAAATGTATTTTTTTTTTAATGAAAACTGGTAAGGTTTTTGGCAGTTTTCCTTACCCTTGCAACGAATGTTGGTTTTCTTTAATAATTCTGCCAAATAAAATATCCTATTTTGAGTCATTATTTGTTTTCTTTAAATTATTTCAGCTCCCTTTCCCTTCCTTCAGCGTATCTTTAAGTCTATTATTATTCAATATACATTATAATTTATAATAAAATATAAGTTGCAAATATATTAAACTTTTTGCTTTCGTGAAAAAAATTTGTTTTCAGGTATCTTTGGCAAAGTGTTTAGAATGTTCTAATCTAAAACGTCGAAAAATCTCTTATGTACAAAATGTTCGTGTGTATGTATGTGTGTGTGTGTGTGTGTGTGTGTGTGTGTGTGTGTGTGTGTGTGTGTGTGTGTGTGTGTGTGACGCTTTTGTTGTCCGTTTAGGCTCTAACTTTCGTAATTTTTTAGATATCGGGATGCATTTTTTTTAATCGATAGAGTATCATGTAAGGAAGGTTGGGATTGAATTTGGCGATGATTGGTAAAACTTTTCTTTTCTAATAAAATTTAGAATTTTTGTTGAAATGTTTGTGGTTGCTCTAACTTCCGCAAATTTTAAGATATTGGGCTGTTTCTAATTTTATTATATTCTTCAGTCTTTTCTACCTCTATTTTATATACAATTTAAGATTTATATCAATTAGAAACAAAGCCATGCGATCCAAGCCTAGGTTTTTTTGGCAGCCTTATATTAGTTTGTGTATACATATATACTATATACTATATATATATACACATAAATTTTCCAAACTACTGCGCGCCGATTAAATTTTTGGACTTAAAACACAGTAATTGTTAGAATTAAAAACCCTTCCCATATAAAATTAAATATTTGCAAGATATTAATTAACTTAAAAGTAACAGTTACCGACAAATGCAATTACTAGACTCTAGTAAGTACCCACATATAAAAATAAGTGAATGTGTTAACAAATAACGATCATTATAAATTCAAATCAAAACTTAAGCAACGATTTTTTCTGCAAGCACCTTACATTGTAAACTAAACAGTCTTGGTAACTCTTAACACACAGTTATCGTTATACCTATTGTCTATGAATTACAAAAACAACTTTAAAATTTTATCAGTCTCCAAAATTCAATCAGTTTCAAAATTTCAACTTTGGGCGCGAAATTATCAAACTCAATCATTTCACTTTACAACCTTAAAATATATAGAAAAGAAACGTGTGTTTCTAAAATCATTTTGCAATCTAATTTTATAGTGTTTTAGCCTATCAAATGCGTCAAATTTAATTATGTAATGTAAATATTATATTACTCACCTCTTATCGAAACTACCAGCAAAATTACAGTGAATAAGCAGAAAATCTTGCAGAGCGCAGTGTCTTCACATGGATGGCCGGAACGAACTAACAGCGCATTCGCGGGGGGTATTTCTAATTTTATTATATTCTTCAGTCTTTTTTACCCCTATTTCATATATAATTCCTTAAGATTTGGTTGATTAGAAATAATTGCAAAAAATTCGTCAAATTTGGTTTATTCCGGAATAAAATTAATATAAACGAAAAAATATAATTTAAAAAAGTTAAGGAAGGACAGGGGCAGATAGACTTACAGGAAGACAGCAAGAAGAAGATGCAGCCTGTAAACTTTATGAAAACTTTAAAAAAGAAATTGTGCAAATTAGAAATTTGCACTTTGCTTCCTCAACAAATTGAGGTGTGCGATTTGGAAATTTGCACATAGCAAAGTCACAATTTTGAAGTGAGAGAGTAGGAAATTAGCAAATTGAATCCACAACGTATTGTTACGCGCAAAAAGGTTCCTCTATGAGGAAGCCAAACTAAAAATTATGCATCTAATAAAATACAAGGTTCCTCAGAAAGAAGCTTTAAACGCGTAACAATACATTGAATTCAATTTGCTAATTTCCTATTCTCTCACTTCAAAATTGTGACTTTGCTATGTGCAAATTTCCAAATCGCACACTTCAATTTGTTGAAGAAGCAAAGTGCAAATTTCTAATTAGCACAATTTCTTTTTCATTTTAAATTTAACCTTTTTATGAATTGAAAAAAGGTCAGCTTAGTAGCACAAGTGGAATTTAACAATTGACGCAATGTTAAATCGATATTAACTTTGGGAGTTCAGGATACATGGTCCATATATGGACTTTTGCATATGGACCTTTTTGATCGCGTATAAAACTGAATCTAATCAACTAAATCTTAAATTATAATAAGAAAAATAGGATCTTAACGATAATATCAATTAGAAATAAAGCCATGCGATCCAAGCCTAGGTCTTTTTGGCAGCCTTATATTAGTTTGTGAATACATATAGACTATATATATACACATATAAATTTTCCAAACTACTGCGCGCCGATTAATTAAATCGAGTCGATTTAATTCCGGGGAGGGAAGGGTTTTTAATTCTAACAATTACTGTGTTTTAAGTCCAAAAATTTAATCGGCGCGCAGTAGTTTGGAAAATTTATGTGTATATATATATAGTATATAGTATATATGTATACACAAACTAATATAAGGCTGCCAAAAAAACCTAGGCTTGGATCGCATGGCTTTGTTTCTAATTGATATAAATCTTAAATTGTATATAAAATAGAGGTAGAAAAGACTGAAGAATATAATAAAATTAGAAACAGCCCAATATCTTAAAATTTGCGGAAGTTAGAGCAACCACAAACATTTCAACAAAAATTCTAAATTTTATTAGAAAAGAAAAGTTTTACCAATCATCGCCAAATTCAATCCCAACCTTCCTTACATGATACTCTATCGATTAAAAAAAATGCATCCCGATATCTAAAAAATTACGAAAGTTAGAGCCTAAACGGACAACAAAAGCGTCACACACACACACACACACACACACACACACACACACACACACACACACACACACATACATACACACGAACATTTTGTACATAAGAGATTTTTCGACGTTTTAGATTAGAACATTCTAAACACTTTGCCAAAGATACCTGAAAACAAATTTTTTTCACGAAAGCAAAAAGTTTAATATATTTGCAACTTATATTTTATTATAAATTATAATGTATATTGAATAATAATAGACTTAAAGATACGCTGAAGGAAGGGAAAGGGAGCTGAAATAATTTAAAGAAAACAAATAATGACTCAAAATAGGATATTTTATTTGGCAGAATTATTAAAGAAAACCAACATTCGTTGCAAGGGTAAGGAAAACTGCCAAAAACCTTACCAGTTTTCATTAAAAAAAAAATACATTTTTAAAGTACAAAATAAACATATTTTATAAATATTGTCATAAATTAATATAAGTAGAAAAATTTGCAAATTAATACAGAGAAATAGCACATTTAGTAATAAAATAAAAATTATTTGTAATCAACATGTTACAATAAATTTTTAAAACATGTTTAATAACAGAAATAAAGAATAATTTACAAAACACAATATTGCATCTTTGGCTTTTAATCACATACTTATTACTATTTTATATCACATTTTTATCACATATTTTATTAAAAATATATAGATAATATATGAAAAATAAACTCTGAAAAACAAAATAAACATTTAATATGTATATAGTAATTAAACGCTGAAAAATAAAATAAAAATTAATAATAATGTGCAGCATGCAGAAAGAAAATATAGGCTAGATGGGCTAGATGTAAAAATTCAAAAGTATTATGCAAAATAATACAAAAAATATTAAGCATTATCAGATGTGCATTGATTGTTATATAAATTTTGCGCATTATGCAGTTCAAAATGCCTCGCGTCAGGTTGAAAGTTAATACAATTAAAGTTATTAGCTTGAAAACTTGATCGAATTACACAAATTGAAGAAAGAGTATTATTACACAATCGATTTCTTTTCTTACTTTTTACATCTGTAACGATAGAAAATATTCTTTCAGCCTCGGCATTGGAATGAGGATAACAAAGGACTACTTCAATTAATAATTCTAAATTTGGAAACAACTTTTTCCCGTCAAAATTTTTACATTGTAATATATTATTCCACATTTCATCTATTTGTAAAGAAGCTAACTGTATTTTTTGTTGTTCGTCAAAACTTGATGGTAATATGTCCCACTCGAAAGCTAAATCTGATATGTTAACATGTTCTACTTGCTTAGCAATATGAGTTAGATATTTAATTTTATTTCTACCTTCTTTATAAAGAGCAATTTTAGGATCTAGAAAACTTAACTGTTTAAAAAATTCATCGTTATAAGGTAGACGCTTTAGCATTTCTCGAACTGCCGTAACATAGAAGTCCAAACATTTCAATTTAATTTCTTGCGCGCATTCCAAAGATAATGTTTCTAAAAAACTGTCACATTCCGGTCCTATACGTATGTTATCTATATGTTGTACATTATTATCTAACTCTGAAATTGAAATATTTTCGACATTATCGTACTTTAAAAAATTGTCGGCTAATTGACGAATTACTTGTTGACTGCTTTCGTATAATTTATGGATTAAAATGTTACGCGATTGAAATAGTGCGTTAAAATTATTAAAATAATTTAATGCGTATTTGAGAAACAACAAATATGCTTTAATGGAATTATCATTTAAATATTGTAATATATTTTCCGCGGATTTTAATTTATCTTCTACTGTTGCTAACAAAAAATAATTTTTCAAGACTTCCCAATTTTCTAAGAGTCTAACAACGCACTTTTGTAAACAAAGCCATCTAGTTTCTGACAATTTTAATATTTTTTTTCGTTCAATTTCAAAAAAATCTTGGAATTCACCCAATATTGCACATCTCTTCGCACTGCCCGAAATGTAAGTGGCAACTCCTCTAATCAAATCTTCGCAAGAAGAAGGTAACTTTTTGCAAGCTTTACTGGCTACAATCGCGGATGAATGGCAAATACAATTCAGTGTTACTAAATTTGGAACTTCTACTTTAAGACGACTCATAAAAGAATTTTTACGTCCAATCATAACTGACGCATTATCGGATGCCATTCCAACAATATTTTTTATAGGAATATGTTTTTCTTCTAAGCATTTTTTAAATATTTCAAAAATTTTATTCGCGGAACAATCTCTTGCATCTAAAGATAATAATTCTAATAATTGAGTTGTAATTTTTTTATTCGAAGGTGATACATATCTAACAAGAAGGCACATTAATTTAGTATCTGAGATATCCGTACTCTCATCTATTAGAATAGAAAATTTACAAGTTTTTAAATATTTTACTATTGTCTCAATTTCCCGTTTTGCAGTGACATTTTTAACAATACTTGCGCACTTATTTCGACCTAGTGAAAAATCTTGCACAACTTTGGGATCTTTACAAGTATCTTTTATCAAAGGTGATAAATGATCCGCGAGTTGAAAGGCTATATTATGCTCGGCAAAAAAAGTTGATAATTTAATTTCTGTGCGTTTAACGTTATCTTTATGTGACAAACTATTTTCGGTATCAATATTATCAGCAGTCTTATAATTACAAGATTTTATGTTATCGATATGTCTGACCGTTTGTGAATGTTCAACTAAATTTGTTCTGCAACATCTGATAGTTTTATTGCATGCAATACAAAATGCTTTATTTTCTGCAGGATGAGGAGCTAACCATCCTTTAAAGATATCTTCATCTAGCCAGGCATTTTGAAATTCTCTACTTCTACGTTTCTTAATAGCTCCTTGACTAACAGAATCCATCATGCAGCTTGCACAAATATATAAATAAGTGTTATACTTATTAACTTACCTTGTGTAGGTATTGTTGGTCTCTAACCTCCTTCGACGAACCCGTCACTTTCGCGCCAAGACCCGAGACTTTTGCGCCCAACGGTCGCATTGTAGACAGTCGAGCGCGCGAGCTAAGTGAGAGCGACAAGGAGGGAGTAATATTCTCCCTCTCGCTCGGCACTGCCGAGCGCTGCCGACACACCGATAGACCGAGCGTCACTCTGTGTGCGTAGTGGAGGGGGGCGCATGCGCCAAAAACCGGGCCGGTATCACATCACTGCACGCAAGCATGCGTGCGCACGAAACTCACTCACTCGTACTTCGTCTCTCGCAAGTAACGGACATCCATGTTCGCACAGCTCATTACGATATACGTTAATATATTGTACGCGAGATCCGTGATCTAATCTGAATATCGAGTCTTCTACTCGACAGTGTAATACTTATCCCAAACTGTATATATTGTAAATACATTATCGTCGTTCATAAATACATTGCGTCATATCTGAACACGTGAACCTTCCCGGCCATTCCGGCCAGTAGCTACCCCCTATGGGGGAATGGTGATTACGAATCGCCACATTCTTCGTAATAGGTGCGCCATCGACCAAGAAACGAAGGAAGGATCCGAATATGTACTCGAGGAAAAGAAGGTAACGGAACGATTATCTTCCGTCGTGTTCATACATTCTATTTTACCGACATTGGAGATTTTATTATTTGATGTTATTGTCACGCGTTGCAGAATATTCTCATTTAATTATTTTTTTTACGAATAAAAAATGACATAATATAACAATACAAATATTAACATAATAAAAAATTATTATATCTTAATGTTAATAGTCTTGTTAAATTAAATTTGAGTCTAAATATCTTTGAAAGTGGAATTATTCTTACATGGAACAAAAATCTCTAATAGATGTCCATTAGACGTCCGTCATTGAAATTTGAATACCCTATTAGATTTCCAAATTTTTATAAACGTCTACTAGATATTTATAATTTTACATTTCATACTTCGATCGATGTGTTCATACTTACGTATTCGTAGATATATCTTTTAGACGTTATATAGATCAACTATTGATGTTTCATGGAGCTTCGATGGATAAATAATAGATTTTAACTTAATTTAACGTTTTATAGATTCTTTATTAGTATATGAATGTTTTATTGATAAAGATTAAGAAATTAGACAATTATTTATAAGTTGTTGCATATATTTTATTTACTCATTTTTATGTGTGTAGATATAATGATTGCACCGAATACAAGATATATATTTTATAAAATAAGAATAGTACTTATTATATATTTAATACATTTAAAAACATGTAAATAAAACGTATATTCAACTACAATTTTTGAATAATTGTTTCCTTTCTAAACTATACTGTTAGTGCACACACACAATAACTGTGTATAATTCTCTTATTACAAATAAATATGTTTCTAGTTTTATTGCTTTTAAATTTTTAGTAAGTTGTAGAATATTTTTTATTCTCGCAATATAGTATATATAAAACTGATGTCGGAAATCACAATTATTCTTAACGTAAATATGGAAGAGAGACAATTAATAAAATATGTAAAAATAAATTAATGAAGATTTCTTAGGTACTATTTTGGCCAGTCGTCTGTATTAAAGTTTAAAAAAAGATGAGCTATTTTAGCATGTTATAAGTTATAATTACGATATGTCATGTGTTGAAAAAGTTTCATTGCAATCAAAATACAGCAAACTGTAAAAATATTGCGGTCGGTCTTTTAAAAAATATTTCATGGAACAGATACCTTAAAATTACATTTGACTAATCGTAAATGTCGCAATATAAGAAAACTCTCAAAATCTGATGGAGGAACTGGTCATTCATCAGACACATAATTTTCTGCAGTTATAGATTGTTGTATCATTGTATCTACGTTATAAATCAGGTTTTGAGAGTTTGCTTATATTATGACACTTACGATTAGTAAAATGTAATTTTAAAGTATCTGTTTCATGAAATATTTTAAAAGACTGGCCGCAATATTTACAGTTTGCTAAAAAAATTATTTAGTAATATTTGTTACATTTACCTCTGCTGAGCTTCTTGATTTCCAGAAGCTTAGGAGAGATAAATGTGACAAATATTACTAAATAATTTTTTTAGTAATTGATATATATATAACAATTAAAGTAATTTAAATCGACCTGACTGGCAATATATATAACGTCTTTTCGATATGAACATTGAAAAACTGTGAGCCAACTTGCTTTGTCGGATTCACACAGAACTTTTTTCGGATCAATCATCGAGACATTATTAATTTCGACGATATATATATATTGATATATATATATATATATATATATATATATATACGTCAATGGCGCAACAGTCTGAGTCGGACTTAGGCCTCCCCCAAAGTCATGTGCTTGTGGTGCGCACGCAGGTTGTACACAAGCACATGGGACCTACAGTTTAACGCCGAATCTGAACGGCAAGGTTGAGGGGGTTTCGAGGCAAGGGATACTCCTGACGGGCTGCCATTCCGTCGAGGAGGAGAGACAAGCGATACAATTTATTTATTTTGGTTCTACCAGGACTGGATTCGAACCTGAGATCTTTGGTTTAGCAGACCAGTGCGCTGTCTGCTACGCCACGCTTGCTCTCTAGTAATTGATATCATTAGAAAAATATCTAAAAAAATCGCCAATTGCACGTGTCAGTATGAAAAACTGTTAGGTATTGAAAAACTGATGTTGTACAAAATATTGTCTAAATACATATCCAATCAAAAATATAAAATAATAATTTATTAAAACATAAATGTGTTAATTAAAAGAGAAACTTTTAAGGATGTATATCGCTTATGTCAAAATAGAGGGATGAAGCTGAAATTTACAGAGATTGTGCACTTATATATCCCAAAAACCTGTGTTAAATTTGCGATTGATTGTCTGACCCGTTTCTGAGATATTTGCTTTAAAAGTTACAGAAATTTTATATATATAGATATACTTTCCATGTAAATATCATAATATGTATCTCTGCTCCTGTACAGTAAAAATGAATGAAATTTTTATGGTACACTTCTATGACATCGAGAATTGCAATTACGGTTTTTTAAGTTTTTCTGTTAATATTTTTTTTTAATTTTTTAATGATTTATTTAAACAATATCAAGTACAAAAATGGGACAAAAATGCAATTTTTTCGCTTTTTCTGTCCCAATGATAACATGTTGTTCATGAATAATTTCTGAGACTAGCTTTACACTGTTTTATCAAGAAAACAAAATTATACTACATATAGCTATACGTAAAACATCCTTAACTAAATAACTAGTGTTGGAATAAGAAAATTGCATCAAATAAAAAGAGGAAATATGATAAAAGTTATAAAAAATTAAACATTTTTAAACCTATATACCAATATAAAAGAAGATATTTAAATATACAACGTATACACAATATATATACAATATATATATATTTAATAGAAAAAAAATGTTTAATGTAAAAAATTAGGCGCTGCTAGATATTTAAATATTATAAGATAATGAAAACAAATAACGTTTTTAATTTAGACTTTAATTTGACACACACTTCTTATCTTATGATGTTCGTTTATTTATTTTGGCCATATACTGAAGCTCAGAGAAATAAACTTTGCGATATAATAGTTACATATATTGATGAAAAATTTTCAGAGTAAGTTTGTGCAATTTATTTTATTTATTTAATATTGAATAGCATAGTGATTATCATAATACATACTTTCACAGGTTGCCAAATGATATAGCAAAACATGTTGCTGAAAAAATTTGTGAGGCTTTTCCAACTGAAGTTGTTAAAACTTATTATATTTCTCCAATAAAAAAGAAAAATTCGGCAGATAACAAATCTAAAGCATCTAAAGGCAAATTGATATCAATGTGGAGAAATAAGAGGAATAGGAATAAAAGGTTTTCTGCCAAAATTCCAAAACCAATAGAAGAGGTTGAGAACGATGTTTCAGATGGTAGCATTATATTTATTTAGTTGTATGTATAATATTTAAATTTGCCTGTTGCAAAATTTTTTATTTTTTATAGAAAATGTTGATGAGAAAGTTTTGGAAAGTATGAAATGGTTGGCAGCTAATGAGGCTCCTTGGACAGAGGTTCTATTACATTGGTCTGCAACATATGATTTAAGGAAAAAAGATTTGCACAATAATCAGGATAGAGATTTGTCTAATATTTTTTCTAAATGGACACATTACAAACATCCACATGGTTATAACCTCATAAATCAAGATTTCAATAAAATGTCTCTGTCAAATGTTGCTTTAAGCAAATCAAATTTTAAACGCTTCTTCAATATAATTCTTCAAAATTTTTCAATTAATTCCAAAGACAACGATGGATATAAAATGCTCAATAAAATAAAAAAGGAAGATTTGAATAATGGTATTTATTTTTTTATCATTATTTATACATTATTATACGAATATCAATATTCATATATCAAAAGAATAGATCTATTATATGTTTCAGAACAAAAAATATTAACAATGTTTAAACTGTTACCTCATCTAATACCCCCAAAAGCAATGAAAAAAATTGATGGAGTATGCAAAAAGGCTTCTATTTATGCTGCCGAGAAATGCATGATAAGGACTGTGAAAGTATGTACATATTTAAGAAAAAATTGAACTTTTATGGTCTATTCTCTATTTAAATTATATTTGGCTGTGGATTTTTTTATTTAATCATATTAGTAACTTTGAAGCAAGCCAAATTTTGCACATTTTAATTATATTTAGTTCTTTCGACGTTAAACCGAACCGAAAGCGTTCGATGGACATTACATATATAGAGAGATAGAAAGAAAGATTAGAAGAGGCAGCGTGAGCATTACGCAAAGATGATTGGCGGCAAATGTGTTAACGCTAGACGTTGCATGCATAAAGAGAAAAAACGAAATGAAAAGAGATAGCAAATGCTTATTACAGCGTTTCATTAAAATGCACAAAATAAGGCTTATTATAAAATTTGATAAACAATATATCAGTTACATTATTGTTTCAACTATTTCTTGTTTTTTTTTTTAGATTGCTGAGATGTTACTTTAATAAGGCATGAAGCAAAGCAGCAAGCCCAAATGTTAAAAATTACACTTCAACCATATATCATTAATGTCGATGGAGAGGATCTGCATGAAATATATGTTTGCGTCGATGACATATTATATAAAACAAATACTGCTTTAGAAGCTATTGATGCCTGCTTTAAAGCATTTCAAGTTTTTCATGTAAAATATCCATCAGCTTGCGAGCATTTATGGTTGCTAATTCAAAAAGGTATTTACATGTTCGATACTATATATGATGCACAAATACCTCATATACAAAATGTGTTGAGCAAAATTGTTAAGCCCGATGAAAAGAACATAGATACTTCTGATCATCCTGATGAATTATCAGATTAATATTGAATCTTTTGTTTTACATATATATAAAGTTCTTTCAATTTACAGTTCCTTTAAATTACAGTTAATACTTAATTTCTAAGTTCTGTAATATAAGATTTTTATTATTTCTTTCAAAATGAATTGTTTTTTTTGCGAGAAACAATTTATAACTATGGACCTTGTTATGCAACACATAAGGTTAAAACATAAGTTTATGTTAAATTGTACCGTTACGTGTAAGTTTGACAATTGTAATGATCAGTTTATATATACTAATGTTTACTCTTTACGAAGACACGTTCTTAATAAACATTATATATCAGAAACAAAATTAGCTTCAAGTATAACTTCAAAGCGTATAAATGATACAGTTCTTGCCACAAACGCTTCTGAAATTTCTGATGCGACTTCAACTATTCCTCATTTTGATCCAAAGTCAAACAATTCTAATGAGAGTCAAAAACAGATGTATAACACGATTGAAACGAATAATTCTGTAAATAATGAAAAGTTTGACATTGACGTTTACCAATCAACTGTTTTTAAATCGGCTCTTTCTACTATAGTAAAAATGTATGCTGACTTCCCAGGTAGCAAAATGATATCTAAAAGATATCTAAAAGTTAACCGAAAAAGGACTAGGATGACTTTTCAGTTGGCTAAAAAGATTCCTTTTTGACAACAAAATTGTGTCTCATGATTACTTAAACGGCACGTAATGGATATCCGTACGCTAACTGTCGATGTCCATATGCTAACTGTAAGGCAACTTATAGCGTTTACCAAATTGGCAACATATGGTCAACCTGTATCAGTTGCCAATAGGTCAACGTAAAGTTACCGAATTGCTATACCAAAATGCTGTACAGAAATGGCTGTCATTCAACAGATGTCTTATAGATGTCCAAAAGATTAACGAAATGGCATCTAAACGGCACGAATAAATGATGTCCAAAAGATATCTTATTTATGGAATATATAGGACAGGGACAGGTGAACAATAAATGATAAAAGTTTATTGTTATCTGAAATCTGGATGTACACAATATAAAGTTAATTGTATTATCTAAAATTATGAGTACACAGTTAACAATCAACTAGTATATTTTATAACATAAAGTTGATATAATTATAATTAATATAATATATATTATATCAACTTTATATTATATTATAAAATATACCAGTTGATTGTAACCTGTGTACTAAATAATTTTAGATAATACAATTAACTTTACATTGTGTACATCCATATTTCAGATAACAATAAACTTTTATCATATAGTATATAATACAATTAATATAAATCCATATTTCACACTATTATTTATATATATATATATATATATATTTGGAACTTTGATAAATATTACTTATTAAACATCCTTACATCTAGAAGCTTAATATTTCGCGTGGTAAATTATCGTATCGCATTTTATTCAACTAATGAGCAACATGGACATTTAGAGTAAACTTATCGCTATGAGCAGTGTTACGTGATGTGGGCGCTAACATTCGTATAACTGGACGGGCTACGGAGTAAAATGTCATTATCTCAGGCCAAATTAAGCCGCCTTCAATTCTACGACAATAATCGGACTCTTCTTAAAGTATTAATTCACTCTATTAA
Source organism: Temnothorax nylanderi (assembly GCF_030848795.1). NCBI lineage: Eukaryota > Metazoa > Arthropoda > Insecta > Hymenoptera > Formicidae > Temnothorax > Temnothorax nylanderi. The sequence continues at coordinate 41,443 of NW_027249856.1, forward strand.
TAAACAGAATTTGTGATGCCGTTAATCGTTAGTGACAATCATTAATAGAATCTATTAATATCTATTAATCATTAATATCTATCAGTCGTCAATATCTATTAATCATTAATATTATTAATATCTATCAATGTATTAATTAATTATAATTTATTTATTATTAATCACTAATCAATGTATCGCCATTAATACGCCAACAATATAATCTTAATAATAATTTATTATTATTAATAAAATCTGCGATAAACATAAATTCATATTAATTATATAACTCATTAGAAAATCTGACAATTTTTACGAATGTTAGCGCGCGTTATTATTATATTCGTGAAATAAACGATTAATTCTTAGCTAATTGGACACTATCGTGCTGACGAAGTTACGACAAAGTTACAAGTATCAAATCGCCGTGTAGTGTGAACGAGTTGTACCTATGGCAGAGATAAAGCTTGTTTATTAGCAAAGATCTGAAGCATACTTCCATTTATCGACTTTTCGTTGATGTAACAACGAGCAAAGATGAATTCGAAGCTTAATCAATTACAATAAAAACGTGTGCTGGCGCTAAATATTTCAGTGATAATGCTCTATCAACTAAAATGTATTGCGACTAATGTACAGTATTATATGTACGATAAATTAATAAAGAGTGACTAATACTAAAATTTCAGTGCATTGCGGTGCACATCGAGCTCCAATCTCTCAGATATCTGCTGTCTCTGTAATTTACAAGTATGCAAGATGCTTCCGCGACGATAAGCATTTGATTTTGCTGTGTCAGTATCTATATTGCGTGTATAGACTTTTTGACCACTATAGGAAAAGTGTTGATTAAGCAGTGACAGGATACCTGAGTTATGAAAATGTATGAGCACTAATTGTGTCTCTTCATCTCGTGACGACACAAGTATATACTGATGGAGAAAAAAAATTAAAAAACAAAATAGTTATCTCTTTTGCGTACATGTAATTGAATATGCTGGATAAAAGAAAAATATCTCGTCGAGTAAAGAAGTATAGATATTTTGTTTGCATTCAGTGCAATCAACTACAGTACAATCAACGAACAAAATGTATTTAATAATTTCGATGAAAATCGCGTTTAGTTTCTTAATTTTTGTGACAATTATATTACTGCGTTGTAATTTCACAACTGTACGTAACGGAATCATCTTGCATATTACATAAACCATCGCAACAAAATAGTATCCCCGGGAAAAAAAAATTATATATAACTATATAAAAACATAAAATTATGCATAATTATATATAAATATGTATTCTTTTATATAATTTTATATAATTATATCTAGATTCTTATATAAAATTATATAAAATTTTATATAATTATATATAAGTATATGTATTTATATATATTTATATATAAGCATACATAATTTTGTATAAATCAGAAAATTTCAACATATATATTTATATATTATTCTATATAAATATATATTAAAATATGTAATTATATAAAATATATATTATTCTATATAATTATATAAAATTATATCTGATTCCTCACGTAAAATTATATATAATTTTCTATAATTATATATATTAATATCTTTTTATATAAATAAATATAGAATTTTTCTAAATAAGTAAATCCTAAAATATATAAATTTATATAATTATATATAACTAGCTTGATACACCCGCGTGCTTCGCTACGGTATGCGAAGGATTCTATAATTCACCCCCGAATTTAGATTTGCCCCTTTAGGGATTGATTAGGGCAAAATCTTGAATTATGTTTTTAAACACTTGTATGCGGGTAACCTTTGTAAGCAAAAACCAAGTCGATATCTCATCAGGCCCAAGCAGGGAGAAAGTCGTGAAAACACATCTTACCCCTATTCACCCCCTTAGGGGTCGAATTTCTAAAAATCTCTTCTTAGTGGGTGCTTACGTCATGAGAGGAATACACTATCCAAATTTCATGTTTCTAGGTTCAGGGGTTTCGGCTGGGCGTTGATGAGTCAGTCAGTCAGGACATTTGTCTTTATATATGTAGATAGATATATAATTATATATAATTTTATGTGTCAAAGATATAGAAATAATATACATGCAGTTAAGAACGATGCATGCGCGCGATAGCTGTCTTTCCGTGATAGTTTGCAACGACGCCACTAGGCGGCGCATAATGGTAAGACTAACTCGTCAGTAAATTTCAGTTGGGGGCTAATATAAGCAGGCCTCCTGCGAAGCAAAATCATGACATCCGCGAGACATATATCTTTGTCAGCAATACAACGCAAGACTCACCCAACACTGTCTTGATTCTTGATGCAAAATAATGCAAAAAAAATTATATATAATTTTATATATAATATATAATCCTTTTTGAAAGTAAACCTTAATATAAAGTTATATATAATTATATAAAATTATATAAAAATTTGTAGAATTATATATTTTTATATATAATCAGATAAAATTATATCGTGCCAATTTTCATACATAATTATATATAATTATATATGATCATTTATATACAATTATATATGATTATATATAATTTTTTTTTCCCGGGTCATAGATTCTCTTTGCTTTTTTCCACCTTTTCTTCAAAAATAAATACCCTATAAAACTTTCGTGTACATGGGATATTGTATGCGAGCCATTGAATACTATATTGATATTTTGTGTTTGTATGTGTATGTATGTGTGTGTGTGAGCGCGCGCGCACGTGCGTCTGAGCACGTGCTAATATTATTCAGATATAAATGTAAATGAGATCGTGTAAATAGTGAAGCATAAAATCACTCTAATCGTCTCACTGTTAGAGCAACTTCAATATTTATCTTATAAAAAAAGGCACGCGTGACGCATATTATAGACACAGGTACAGTAATATATATCTTGTACATAAACAAACAAATCTCACATGAGCAAAACACAGTTGCATATAAACAACATTATCACATCCACTTATTTATATGAATATTAGGAACTTTTTGATATCTATATTTATCTTATTTAAAAAAAGGTACGCGTGATGCATATAGACGCAGGTACAGTGTAATATATATATATATATACCAAATACAATGCTGAATCCATATCACTGATGTTGAAGATTTTGACGTTCACGACGTTTATTTTCTGCTTTTTTTCGATCGCCCCCACGGCGAAGCCACTCGGCGATTCGGTCTTCGACAGTTTTGATTTTTGTCCCTTCAAATGTGTTACGTACAACATCTGAAAAAGTAGACTATGAGACGTGGTAACTTTTTTACGGCGAAGAACTTAACAAAAGTGTTATATGCCATGTACATACCAATTATGACATATGGAAACGTGAACTTGGAGATTTTTGGTTTGTTCTCAGCTCCGAGGGTCCAAACGACTTGTTGAGTTAAATCATCCGTCATAACTACTTCCATTGCATATTTCACTGCTTTTTGAACTGATTTTCCGTCGATGTCTTGAATTTTTTTCATCTAGAAAATATCAACAATTTAAGAAACTTAATTAAATATTGACGAAACGATGTATCAGCACAGTTTCACAATACTCGTATACGTACAAATTGATCTCGCATTTGTCCATTGTCTTTGAGATCACGATCGAATCTTTGTAATTCGTTAATATCAGTGAATGGCATCTGGGGGAGAAGTGCATAATGATGACGATCTATACGCTCCACTGGGTTATCATTTCTTCGCCCTACTTCCAGCAACTCATTTAGTTTTTGTAGAATGCAATTCTCAAAACCCTTTCGTTCCTGTCTATAACCATCTGAAAAATAATATAATTAATACCCACTCGGCATGTTATGGCACAGTTGAGAGCATTAAAATGTATGATCTGAGGTTTACTTAATAAATGTTGAAGAACCACGGGTCCCAAATACAACAGGAACAATCGGAACTCTGTCGCTTACCACTGAGCGACTTCTTCCAAAGAACGCGGATGTCGTGAAAATTCTGCTGGAACAGATTTAGCTAACCTGCGATAAAAATCGTTAAATGCGGCAAGCTTAGCTAATGCTTCCTCGGATTTTCCCATAGCGCGGATCCAAAGTAATAGAAGTTTTTTCATCGTTCCTAGGCACAACAGGTGCATATAATCGAGAGGGAATTGCTTTATCATATCAATAATACCTATGATTTCAAAAGGAGACATGATATTCAGAAATGCAGCAGGTAATCCTTCTCTGAAAGTCGCATTAGTTCTCAAAGTTGAATCCTTCTCTAGAAATATTCGTCGTCCATTCACAGTTTTACCAGGTTGAATGCATTTGGCACAACGGCTATTATGAGCGGGAAAACAAGAGATAAAATTTCGTGCAGGAGTATCAGCAAGGATTGCGTTCAATCGTACAAAATAGCTTCGATTTTCGTAAATAAAACCCTCATTGTACAATTTCATGTACTCTGTGAGAAATGCTTGTAGAAATTGAGCAGCGGATGAAGGCTTTTTATTTCCATGAAACGCTCCAATAACGAATGGTTCGACTAACTGAGTTCCAACAACTTTACCTAATATGGGCCACAACTGACTCTTAGAACTCTTTGATAGAGGTAGTCCATCGATATTAATGTTAATTTGGAGAATCACAGAAATTTCCGTGTCAGAATTACGCTGCAGCAATACATTATACTTTCTCAACTGTTCCTTCAGTGCCCTCTCTAAGCCATAATGAACATAAGTGCCTCCAGCGAGAGCCTGTATATCAGTTCTGTTTGGCGTGTCACATAATGTCTTAGCATCAGACGGAAGCTCAGGATGACCAAATTTCTTTAACCCTCTCAAAAGATCGTTCACAACGGATTGAGGTATTTTGTTTTGGATTGCCCAATGAGCAAGAAAATCTTGAAGATTAGTTATACTAGTGGGACGAGTGATAGTCGATTGAGCCTGATTCTCCAACTGGATATCTGTATTAGTCAGTGTCGGTCTTTCATTGATTAGCAAATTGAGATCTTCTGCGTCATCAAAGCGTTCAAAGAAATCATCAATTTGATGACAAACGTCATCAGGAATATTAGAAGCACGAGCTGTTGGCGGTGAGCATGAGGGAGGACGAGTAGGACTAGACGCAGCATTATTTGCTGCATTTGCCAGGTAAGCGAGATCCGCTTGCACAAGGGCGCGGATTCGTCGCTTTTGCTGTTGTCGTGAGAGCTTAAGGAACGGTTTCATCCGTCTCAACGGAGGTCCCATAATGGCATAATGCTATAATGTATCGCAATTAACCCTTCAACTATTAAATATAATAAAACACGGAATAGATCAGTATTACTGTATATATACTCACAACTTTTTCCAGATGTAGAGAAAAATATTATAAAAATAGTGTACGTCCCTTTACTTTATTTATTACTGCGTGTATAACTCGGTATAACCTGAAAAGTACACGTGTATTTTATATAGTCACGCTTTATGATATATGCATGTATATATATACTAAAAATATAGAAAAAGCGAAAGTATATACTTACACGTTATTAATTACACACTTTTTGTCGAACAATTTGTCTCTTTCTCGTGATGGAATAAAATCGCATACGTCAGAGAGAAATCTGAGAGAGGCCATCCCGGCCTTTTTCGTGTGTTGCATTTTCCGACGCGCCGCCTGAGAAAGTGCAACTCAACTACGTCGTTTCGCTCGGTAACCGCACATGGTTTGCGTCCGTGCTAATGGTTTGTGTCCGAACTAGCCAGCTGGAGGCACAGATTAATAGACAGATAGCCAATGGCCCCTCAAAAGTCGAGACCAGCATTTCCGTGCTTTGATTACCGACACACTTTGCCCCTTACCGACAGACTTTGCCCCTAGGATTGAGTCCGGACTAAATCACATTACAGACTTTGCCCCTGGGCAGCGATCGCCTAAGAATTGGTGAATTTTTTCACTTTTCACTTTCCACAATTCGTAATGTCACGTGAATATTTCCAGTTTTCACATATGCACTGAGAGTGATCGCGTACGTATAAAGTGGAAAAGTGAGATAACTAGAAAAATTCGTAGTTGGAAACCACCTTCACGTCTGTCCTGTAACCTCAAAATATCTTGAAGATATTGAAGAGTTCCGCTCGAGCCGTGGTGCGAGACGGACGTGTTTGACTGCGCTCTCGCTTAACTTGCCTTTACCTAGTTGCTTGTGACGCGTGATCCTTTGTCTTGGGGGCTTATCCTTGGCGTATTCTCGGGTGGGCGTATAATTATTATATATTAATGCTCCCCTCTCGGAGGGGGAGCGATTTAGTTCCAACCAGAACCCGAATGGATTCGACGGACGGACAGTCCCGCCTTCGTCAGGGACACCATTCCTCGGAGGACGGAAAACTCTTGGCTAACAAGAGATTGAAAACGGACGTTTTGGAACAGGACTTCGACAGGTTCGCCAGAGACCGCGCCTCTGAGGAATCTCGATCTGATTCGGAATGGCAAGTGATAAGGATGCGTAAAAATACGCCCGTTAGGACGCCGATGGATGAGACACTCAGGATGCAGGGAGATAGTAATAGCGACGCGGATATTCCCCTCGGGGAGGATAATATGGAAGTGGAGATCGCGAGCCTTAGTCAAAGTGATAATCGGGGCAGCGAACTTTTTGTAAACCAAGCGCCTCCGAATAAAGAAAGTGATCTTCGCCCTTCCTCGCATGCAGATCATGCGGCGCGTTGTACTGGTTCACGTGATGTTGGTGTGATCGATGGCGCGACTGTGGACGCACGTGCCTTGGCTGTGGATAGCGTGCCTGAGTCTGTGGAGGGGGAGAGAGAGTCTTTCATTGTATGCGGTTCTACCTTGAGAAGGGAAGATGCCATAAATCCGGCTGGGACTAATGTACAGAGGATTACCAGATTTCAGGACGATTTCAGAGGAATAGCTAGGATTTCCCTTCGACTCCCTCCCGATCAAACCTCAAATAAAAAAGGTAGGAATCTTATAAAAATATGGATGACTCTATCCGATCTCAAGATTTGCCCTACATCGGTTACAATGGTGAATCATTTCACCGCGGAGGCTGATTTTAAGGACTTTGCGGACGCTAATATCGCTCTAGATAGGATCGTCAAGCTTAAGGACCCGGTCAAGTTAAAAGCTAACTTGGACCAACGTTTAATTTTTTGTAAGGGCGTTATATCAGATTGGCCCTCGTCAATCCCCGATCTTTGGTCGGCAATAGGTGATAGGTCCAAAATCACTAAGCTGGAGCGTATGTACCGACGGAAGTGGGACCCAGTTAATAAGAAATCTATATTATCGGTAACAGACAATATTCTTGTTACCTTCAATGATAATTGTATTCGAGATCTCAACATATTTTCTTATGGTGTTAACCTCAGAGTTCGGGCATATGTACCACAAGTCCGGCAGTGCTTTAACTGCTTTAGATTCGGTCACACTAAAATCGCTTGTAAGTCCGAGACACGATGTATCATATGTGGAGACAAAGCTCACGGTCAATGCGACAAAACTGAGCGTTGCTGTAACTGCGGGGATCAACACAGGTCGACATTTAGAGGCTGTCCCGCTTTTGAAAAAACTAGGAATATTAATGTTGTTATGGCTCATAAAAACGTCTCTTTCCATAGGGCGAGGCGGATCGTTGAGGTTGGAGACTCCCCCCCTCCCCCGAAGTATCAAAGCAGGATTCTTTATCCAGATGCATGGCCAAATTTACCGGAGCCTCCAAGGACGAAGTCTTATTCTGAGACGGCTAGAGTTAAGGGACGAGGAAGTTGGGAGGCTCACTCTCCCTCTCCTACTCCTCATTTCACAAGTGACAGCCGGGAGCCTTATCCCCGGGCCTATAATAAATCTAGTGACAAACGGAGCGTATCATATGACGCCTCCCGCAATTATTATAAGCAATTTGATACTAGGGCTAGTGATATTAATAAAGAAAAGAGAGGAATTATGTTTTCTGCGGCTCGCAATGGCGCAGCGTGGTCGAAGGTTATTAGAGAGGAAGAGTCCCCTCAAGATGACTCTGCCCACTCTCAGGGCAGCTCTTATATAAATGACACCATTGAGAAAATCCTTCTCCTGCTGCAAAGGATCCCGGAGGCCCGGGATAGACTGATGGATGTTTTAATGAACGCTGATTCTCGATATGGGCCAAGACGTGGTCCCCCCCAGCGCGACAGAGTACGTTTAGGATTTCAAGAGCAGGAATTGGACACCGAGAATGACAGGTTGGCTATCGTGGGGGGAGACGTAAGGCTCCCCCGTCCTCTATATTAAATTCAAACTACTACTGTGGAATTGCCAGGGTTATAGAAGCCACAGTAATGAGCTCTCTAAACACGCTATGGATTTCGACATTGTCGTCCTCACGGAGACTAGATGCACTGGTGCGCGGCATGTTTTCCTTTCGGGCTTTAGAACTTTACATAGTAGAAATCTGCTTGGTAGCGGTGGCGTCTCGGTCTCTGTGCGATCTCATGTTGAGTTCGACGTCATACCGATTGTTGGACTGCCGGTCGGATATGATGCAGTCTGCATCAAAACTAAGAATCTTAATCGCAATATTAACATTGTTGCCATTTACAGACACCCAAGGTCTACTATTGCTCGACACGATTTCCGTGCTGTGTTTGACTCTGTACGTGGACATCAGGAGGATACGGTTATTCTCGGCGATCTAAATGCACACAACACCCTGTGGAACTGTGCCTCCAATAATGATAGCGGTGATGTCTTATTCGACATCATGAGTGATAAGGATTTTCTGTGTGTGAACACCGACACCAAATCACGTGTGGGATATACCGGGCAGCGTGACTCCAACCTTGACCTGCTATTTTGCTCTGGCGGTGCAGTCAACAGAATCGACTATCAACAGATGGATGAGACATGGGGTAGCGACCATTTTCCTATCACTTTTACATTCGATTACCACACTCAGGTTTATCGTAAAATTACCAATAGAATCTCTTCCAAGAAAACTGACTGGTCTCATTTTCAAGAGCTGGTTTCTGACGAGGTCAATTCTTCACTCTTTCCGCATCTCAACCTTTTTGACTCGAATTTTGATTACTATTATAATCATTTTATAGATGTTCTTAAAAATTCCGTCGCCCGTGCCTCTGGCAGGAAGTGCCTCAACACTGAGCCTATTCTAGATGACCCGGATAAGCGGAAGAGATCGCACAGATGGTGGGATGCAGAATGCGACGAAGCCATTAAGTCTAGAAAGGCTGCTTTTTCCGATTTCAAGAGGCTCAAGAGTCTACACTCATGGGCTGAGTATAAGAGGCGATGTGCTTTGGCTAAGAAGACTATAAATAAAAAAAAAAAGGACAACTTTGAGAAGTTCTGTAGTGAAATCAATAGATTTACTAGTCTGAGTTTTGTTTGGAATACGATTCGCATCATGAAGAATTCAAGGAAGAACATTGAATGGAACAAGTGGCAAACTACCAACAGGGAATCTGAAATCAGAAAATCCATAGATTGCCTTGCCCCCCCTTCCGTGGGCTGTGAACCGATAGAGGCCCCCGACGGGTGTCAGGGATATGGCGACCTTGATGCTCCCTTTTCCCGTGCAGAGTTAGAGAGAGCTATTGATATGGTCAGGAGGGATTCTGCTCCGGGACTTGACGGTGTTGAGTACAAGATGCTCAGATTGCTCCCGGATTCTGCCAGGATATGCTTATTGGAATTGTTCAATACGGTTTGGTCTACCGGTGTTCTACCGGAAGATTGGCATGCGTACCAGGTCGTGTTTATCGACAAGGTCGGTCGGGAGAAGGTTCGACCGATTTCCCTTTCTTCTTGTGTTGGAAAACTAATGGAGAGGTTAATTAACGAGAGACTGATCTGGTGGGCTGAAAAGGAGGAGAAATTTAGTAAGTCACAAAGTGGTTTTAGACGTGGAAGATCATGTGCCGACAACCTGGCCCGTATTACGTCTGACATCCGCTCTTCTATTAGCGAGGATAAATACACACTGGCTGCATTCCTAGATGTTGCATCGGCGTACGACTGTGTGGACTATTACATCATGCTGGACAAACTGAAGACGCTAAAATGCCCCGTTGGAATAATCAGATTCATTAGTAAGTGGTTATACCGAAGAAAGGTTAGATTCATTGTTAATTCTCGCGAATTCGTGGATCGCCTTGTCTATAGAGGGCTCCCGCAGGGCGCCGTTCTTAGTCCGGCATTGTATTCCTTGTTTACTCAGGGCTTGTGTGCCGATCTACCTGAGGGGGTTGAGGCCGTGGAATTCGCGGACGACATCGGGCTCTATGTTTCCGGTATTAACCGTGAGCGCAACCGTCTCTTACTGGAGCGGGCCGTTAACATTGTTGCGGAGAGACTTAGTAGGATTGGTCTGGATCTTGAGCCGAGAAAAACCGTCCTGGTTGAATTTTCCAAGAGTGGTTACACAGATAGGAAGCTCAGCATCCGGATTCGAGATGTGGAGGTCTTTAATGGCAATAGTGCGAAATTTTTGGGCATCTGGCTTGATAGTCGACTGAGTTTCCACCGCCAGGTACAGGAAGTTAGGGGTAAGGTGAACAGGGCCAACTCTATTTTGAGATATCTATGTCGAGTCTCCACGGGCATGGAAGTCAATACTGCCCTTATGCTGTACAAAAGCCTAGTGAGATCCGTTACTGATTACGGTAACTTTATCTATTTCCCCAGGGATGCTGCTTTCCAGCTTAAACTGGAGAGAGCCCAGTACATGGGCATTCGCACTGCTCTGGGCTACCGCAACAGCTCACCTAACAATGTCATTGTTGCTGAGGCTAAAGTGAGATCCTTACGAGATCGAGCCTTTATGTTGGGTAGTAATTTTGTAAATAAAACTATCGTTTACAATCGGAATGGTCTCTGCCAAAAATTACAGCGTATGTCGGACATGGAGAGCTACTGCCGATACAAACAGCCTATGTACAGATTTTCTCTCCTCTCTGATATCTGGAGGAAAGCCCAGACTTACAGGGCTGCATTGGGACCTTCGCGTGGGTTTGAGATCTTTCGGGGGCCATATGGCGCCCACTCCTTCCTGCCTATCGTGGATACTGAAATTGGTAAAACCAGAAAATATAAAAAATATCCGGACCACATCCTTATTCAGGAGGTTATTGATGAATATAATTTGGAGTCCCCGGAGATCATTTTTACGGATGGCTCTTATGATGAGGCGAAGCGTTCGACTGGTGCCAGTATGATCATTTGTGATCAGGATATTGCCTACAAAATGAGCCTGCCTTTTATGTGCTCGTCTTACACGGCTGATGCATTTGCGGTTAAGTCGGCTCTGCAGCTTGTTCTACTTCAGAGTACACACAGGAAACGTGACATTGTGATCTTTTCGGATTGTAAATCAGTTCTCCAATCTATTAACAATAATCACCTAAATGTGCACAAAAATAAATATATTACGGAAGCTAGGCTCTTGCTTTATGATTTGGTACATGAGTGTGGGAAGAGAGTTATACTGATATGGATTCCAGCGCATGTTGGTATCACTGGAAACGAGATGGCTGACGGGTTGGCGAGGGAGGCGGCTACCGAGGAGGCCGATCCATCTATTGTGGTTCCGGTGGGGGACATTATGATGCGTGTCAGGCGGGAGACTTGGGAGTCTACACAGAGAACGATCGTTGCGGAGTCTGCGTTTAAAGGATCCTTCTATTTCAATAACTTTTACGATCAAAGTACTATGAAGCCGTGGTTTTGGGGTCTTAATAAGGCAAGATACTTTGTCACATTCATCAATAGATTGAGAGCCAACCACTTCAATTTGGGATCTTCCCTGTACAGAAAAGGTTATATTGACAGCGAGAGATGTGTTTGTGGCTACGAGATTGAGGATTTGCAACACGTTTTGCTACAATGTAGAAGATACGACGACTTGAGAATTGATATGGATGCGGAACTCAGAGCTGTTGGATTTCTGACCCATATAGACATTTTTAACCTTATTAAGAGACAGAATTGGAAAATTTTACACATTATTATAAAATTTTTTAAAGGAATTGGGAAAGTTATTTGATTCAGTTGTATATACAATCTAGGTTTACATCGTTTGTGTCAATTACCATTGGGTAGAAGACACTTGACCATCCTCACCCGAGGAATAATTGAAAAAACCCCCTGAAGATATTGAATATTGAACACGATAACCAACAAGAATATCTTATCATATGTTATTGTATCTGTGCAATAAAATTTGGATTGTTGAAATCGCAAGTATGTATTAATACAATTAATTATACTACATTATATCGTATTACTCTATATATTCGTTTATACATATTGTATTACTAGCTTTTGAGCCCGCGATTCGCGCGGGTGAATGGGGAGGGGGGGGGGGCGTAAAACAAAAAAAAGCCGCTACATTTTCATCTCCGAAAAATTTGCATTTTGGTATCAAATTCGAGAGAATCGGCCCATGTGTGCGCGCGTGTATGTGTGTGTCAGCACATACAATTCTTTGAGATTCGGTCAATTATTTCCAGAAAAATTGGAAAAATTTTGGAACCGGTTTCCAAAAAGATCGGTAACCAAAAATTATACACTTAATGCAATCCCCGGGAAATTCTACCTCTACTTCATATACAATTCTTTGCGATTCAATCAATTAATTCCCGAAAAATTGGAAGAATTAGAAAAACCGGTTTTCAGAAAATGGGTAACAAAAAATTATAACACTCCTCGGAAAATTCTACCCCTGTTTCATATACAATTCTTTGAAATTCGGTCAATTATTTCCGGAAAAATCGAAAAAATTAAAAAAACCAGTTTCCAGAAAATCGGTAACAAAAAACTATGCACATTATGATACTTCCCGGGAAATTCTACCCCTGTTTCATATACAATTCCTTAAGATTCGGTAAATTAATTCCCGAAAAATTCTCGTAAAATTTGAAAAAAATTCGGAACCGGTTTCCAAAAAAATCGGTAATGAAAAATTAACCACGACATTTTCATCCCCTGAAAATTCTACCCCTATTTCATATACTTTTGGTAAAAATTTGGTCCACTAACGAATGAGTAGTTCGCGCGGGCCTCAGAGCTAGCGCGTAAACCTCAAAGCTAAGAAATTATATATATAGATAAAGGCTTAGCCCCGGAGGACATATGTAATAAAACACGCAAATAGGTGCTAGCGTATATTTACATTTAACGCTAATAGATTTCCGCATCACCCTTGAGGTACTATTGTAAATGCGTTTTTTTTAGTGGTTTCCCCAGTAGGCCTATTCCACTATAAATAAAAATAGCTGTACCACTATAAATAAAAATTTTGGTACCAATTTCAAGGGAATCGATCGCAATTTACTTTTTTGACATTTTAAAACGTATCTCGTATTGCACACTTACACTCATACTAAAAATTAATTATTATTTGTAAATTACTTTTACAATTTTAATATTTATAATTTTTCATGTAATTTATTTTAAAATTTTTAAATGTATATTTTATTAACATTTTAATTATTATATTATTCATTTATACAATTTTATAATTTTTCAATTTATAAAATTTCTCTGTATATTACATTTTTTGTAAAACATTTTTTACTTCCTTCTATTAGATGTCCTTGATTGCTTAATTCATCAATCTTAATTTTTACACTTTCCTTTCTGGTTGCTCTAGAAAATGCCACATAAAGTTGACCATGAGCAAATACAGGATGTGGCAAATAAATCCCAACTTTTTCTAAACTTTGTCCTTGTGATTTATTGATTGTCATAGCAAATGACACTCGAATAGGAAACTGTTTTCGTTTAAACTTAAATGGCAGTTCCAAATCACTTGTAATTAAATCCATCTTTGGAATAAAGACAATCTGTCCTCGAGCAGGACCAGTTAGAACCTCTGCATAAATTAGATTATTTTTCAAATTAGTAACAATAAATCTTGTGCCATTACAGAGTCCTTTTTTAGTATTTAAATTTCTTAATAGGATTATTATAGCACTGACTTTTATTTTAAGTCGATGAACTGGCATTCCAGAAGGTGTCAGAGAGTTTAAAAACTCAGTTGGAAAATTCAATTGCTCTTGTGGATCATCACTTACAATAGAGTCAATTGAGAGATACTCTTTTTCTTCTCCTTCCATTAGACAAAGAATTTCATCATTAATTTTGAATGTATCCTCATTCTTAGGACAAAGAATAGTTCGATCTGGATTTTCTTTAATCTGTTCCATGGTGATTCTATCACTAAAAATTTCAGCAATAAGAGATTCTTTTGATATAAAATTCTGGGGAATTTCAATTGTATCGAGATGTAGTCCATCCGTATTTGATAATTTACCATCTCCGAGTTGCATTAGCCAATTTGCAAATTCTTTTTCTTCCCCAGTTCTCATATTTTGCTTTAGTTTAACCTGAGTTACATTCCTCCATATAGAACTGTATTTTACAGTCGACTCAATTATGGCTGCTTTCTGTGCATGTGGCACTACGGGAAGATTTTGTCTAAAATCTCCTGCAAATAAAATTACTTTTCCTCCAAATGGTCGAGGATTCTTCATTAAATCTCTTAAAAGTTTATCAACTGCTGTTAAAGCATGTCCAACAGTCATGCTCACCTCATCCCATATGATTAGTTTGGCAATGATCAGTTCTCGTGCAGCTTGAGAATTTCCTCTGATATTGGATTTAACACTATCATCAATTGGAATTGAAAGCTTGAATAGAGAGTGATAAGTTCTTCCTCCTTTTAGAAGTGTTGCTGCAATTCCAGTCGAGGCACATGGAAGAACTATCTCGTTTCTTCCTCGAATAACACTTAGAAATGTGTTAAATAAATAGGTTTTACCACTTCCTGCAAACCCGTCAATAAAAAAATAACCGATGAAGTTCATTTTGATTTTCAATTGCTCGCATGACAATATCGTATACGTGCTTTTGCTCAGCATTTAATGTCGATAATAAATAATCACCACGTATTCTTTCTTCATCCACATTATACTCTGTTATGTAAATATTTACTGGAGTTGGATTTGGTAATTGAAAATTCTCACAGCTACTTCCATTATTTATTAAAATTTCTTGTATATGATTTAAAGCCATATTTTCAGGATTAACAACATTCTTATGTACAAAGTCCTCAATCAAGAAATCTTTGTATTTATTCCAAATAGCTAATACATCTATTGGAGTTCCAAATATGCAAATGTAAGAAAATAATTCTCTAAGTTGTACAGGCATTTTGGATTCTATTGCCTCCTCTAGCGTTTTTCCCCAAAGATCATCAGTTTCCACCAAATTTTTTGCAATTGCTGCATCCTTAAATGTCTCATAAACAACTCCATTAACAGTTTTCAAATCTTTAAAACATTTAGCTCCAGCCACATGTAATAGAAGAAGACGTAGATAAAATCTCTCAATATCTTTTATGCTTACTGTATAGAGTCTTGAAATTATCTTGTCACCACCTTTTTTGCGTGGCTTCCACTTAGTTTCTTTTTTATCGTATACATAATGATAAGGAATATCTATGTAAAGAAACTGTACTGCATTTTCATCAGATTGATTTAATTTTAACCATGCAGTCAGCGTAGTATCTCGATTAAGCTCTCTTTGAGCAGCTTGCTCTTCATTTCCCGCACGAAAATAAACCATTTGGCGATTAGGCAAATGAACTGCCCAGTCTTATGACTGTGTGAGACTTCATGAACAGATCATATCCGTTCAGTCTCCACATTGCTTCTGGAGCACTAACATATCTTGCATTCAGGAATGAGTTAACTTCATCTATTCTAATGAATCTTGTGCCATCTCGTGCTTGTACTTCAATTGCAGCACAGTCAAATCCTTTATGAATATATTTGTATAAATATTTTACACTCTTCACTGATGAACATATTTCCAAATTTATATGTCGATTATATTTCATTATTAAATATGGTGAATATGGGACCACCCATCGATTGTCAATTTTTTTGCCTCTGACGATGTATTTTTTCTCAAAATTTCTACGTTGATACATAGGATATCCATTTACATTAGCATTAGTTTCTTCACGAAATTCTTTTGGAAAACCTTTAAACATTTTCCATCTTCCCCAGTGCAAGGATATCTCATTGAGGGATCTCCACATGGACCGTGATCATATGTTTCAAAACTTTTTCATTAAGTTCTGGATATCTTTCTTCGTCAGGGATTTCAGCCCATACCATCATGTCAATGACTTCTTGAAGTCGTGGCTTATCTTCATCACTTAACATTGCAAGTAAATGCAAATGTGGAAGCCCTCTTTTTTGAAACTCAATTACGCCTGCATAAGCTATAATATTTCCAAAAATTTTATTTTGTATTAAATCCTTTAAAACTTCTTTGACATCCAAGTTAAATGTTTTAGCAACTAAATCAGGTCGAAACTCTATTAGACATCCATCAAGGTTATTCTTAATTTCTGGACATTGAGGATTGCAAGTCATGGTAAGAAAAATGTCTGGTTTACCAAACTTTCTGACCAAAGACATAGCATCTTGGTATCTTTCTTGCATGTTTCTTGGACTGCCCATAAATGAAGATGGTAATATTACAGGTATACCAACTGTAATTCCTTCATTTTGTGCTCGATTATCAAGATGATCCATTAATCCGGAATAAAGTTCAGCTCTTAATTGAGGTTGATTCAATTTAATATAATTAAGTCTATTGGCTTCAGTTTTCATATATGCATCAAGTATAAATTGACATCTCAATTTTCCTGCCCTTTTAAATTGGCTAAATTCAACTCTTGGTGCCAGCAGATGAGCATAATAATCCATTTGACTTATCTTAAATCCTGGATATTTAGGATTATCTGATTTAAGTTCTGAATGCCATCCATCGTTACCATATGGATATAACAATGGATAACACATTGGGTCACATCTTTGTCCAAAATTGATATTTGTTGTACATCGTTCGAATTTTTATTATAAATCCTAATGTCTCTTTTCAAATGGAGGTTCACCATCTACATTCTGAAAGACCACAGCAATTTCATTAGCTTGTGGAGCATTGTATCTTCTTTGATCATGTTGAGGATCTTTTCTAAATGACAACATTAAATTTATTGTTTTATTGCCTATTGGATTCAGATCTTTTTCAACTTGACGCATCATCTTGAAAGTTTTTGCAAATTCATTACATTGAACCATAAAACATGACAAATCTTTCATTATTTCTGGATCACATTCTTGATTAGCTTTGTTATTCATTCTATGATTTACAGCTTCTTCTGTATCTAAAAAGTAAAGTTGTGCAAATCGCGGAGCTTGCCCATCCGCTGGGCGCATTGCCGTCGAGGTCAAATGATGATATTGCCCATGAATTTTTAAACAATAAGGAGCATTGTTCACAACATTCAATGGATTTCTATTTCCCGGGGCACCCATGGAAGCCATAGCTAAAGCACTGTTATATGAACGAATATTACTAAGGAAATTTTTTGATGCATAATTATTTCCCATGTATAATTCTTTAATAAAATCAGGACAATTTATTGGTTTTAATTTAAGTTTGCCCTTTTGGCAACAATATGTAAATTTTCCATCTTTAGATTTTTCACATGCAAAGTTTAACGATTTGCAAAATTGACATTCTACATTCATTTGGCCAAGTGTATAAACTGACACATTTATTTCATGTCCCTTGGAAATTAGCGCAATGTGATGACTTAATTGTCTAGCTTGGTGCCTTCCCTGAGCATGTCTCTGAGCATCAGTTTCGAGTCGTTGAGTCCTTGCGTCATCATTTTCATTGACCCTCTGCTGAGCATGTCTCTGAGCATCAGCTTCGAGTCGTTGAGTCCTTGCGTCATCATTTCATTGACCCTCTGCTGAGCATGTCTCTGAGCATCAGCTTCGAGTCGTTGAGTCCTTGCGTCATCATTTTCATTGACCCTCTGCTGAGCATGTCTCTGAGCATCAGCTTCGAGTCGTTGAATCCTTGCGTCGTTATTTTCATTCGATCTATGCTGAGAATTTCTTTGAGCATTAGCTTCGAGTCGTTGAGACCTTGCGTCGTTATTTTCATTCGATCTATGCTGAGAATTTCTTTGAGCATTAGCTTCGAGTCGTTGAGACCTTTCCTCCGAATTTTCAATTTTGCGCATTTGTCGTAAGCGCTTACTTTCGCGACTCACTTTAGTCAAATTTCTGTATTTTCTCTTTTGAGGCATAATTATACGCTAGTACATAAATAAATACAATACAATATTATTTTTCAAATCTATAATAATTATTCTTTATATCTATAGATATTTAAAAAAGAAATTATTTTTATTATTTTTATTATCTCGAATACCCTTTAGAATTCAATTTTTTTAATTAGCCTTATTTTTTTAATTTTTGATATCGAATCAGAATAAATACATTAGAATAAATAATTATCTATAGATATAATCTATCTATATAAATACCATTTGTTTGTCTGTCTGACCCGCAAACTACTTATTTGCATAGATCGATTTTCTTAATAAATCTTTTCTTTCTCTTGCTTATTTTGTTTTATTGATTCTTTATATAGGCGCAGAGCAGCCTTTTTTACAGGCGCACAGCAGCTCTGTATCGGCGAATAGTACCCGTTTTTTTACAGGCGCACAGTAGCTCTGTATCGGCGGATAGTAGCCGTTTTTTTTACAGGCACAGAGCAGCCTTTTTTATACAGGCGCACAGCAGCTCTGTATCGGCGGATAGTAGCCGTTTTTTACAGGCGCACAGCAGATCTGTATCGGCGGATAGTAGCCGTTTTTTTATATATAGAAAAATATAATAAAAATGTAATTATTATCTAAAAATATCTATTACAAATATTTAAACATTTATTACATTTAATAAATATTTAAATACATTTGTTCCATCACCATGGTAACTTTATCCTCAATATTCATATTATACGCGTACCACATCTCCAATTGTTTTGGAGCTGTCCTGCATATTTCATCTAATATAATAGTAGATATATAATAGTGTATACGATATCGTATAAAATGCCTACAGAGATCGAAAGAAACAACGAAAATGCATTCACCTCACAGGAGCCTAATGTAAGTAAATTTGAATTTTATAGAAAAAGAATAGAGAGAGAGAAAGAGAGAGAGAAATGACAGAATAAAAGATAGAGAATGATATTAAAAGAGAGAAAGAGAAAGAGAGAGAGAGAGAGAGAGAGAGAGAGAGAGAGAGAGAGAGAGAGAGAGAGAGAGAGAGAGAGAGAGAGAGAGAGAGAGAGAGAGAGAGAGAGAGAGAGAGAGAGAGGAGAGAGAAGAGAGAGAGAGAGAGAGAGAGAAGAGAGAGAGAAGAGAATAAGAGAGAGAAGGAAGAGAGATAGAGAGAAATTGCGGTTATTAATTACTAATATATATATCTTATATATTCTTTTTTTAGAATAGCGGTATGATTACAGCAGAAAAATTAAATATAAATAATCCATTTTCAAAGCTGAGAAGAAATCAATAGAGAGACAAACACGAAAATACTTCACAGGAGCATAGTAAGTTTTGAAAAACAATGAGAGAGAAAGAGAGAGAACTGAAAGAGAGATTATTTGAGAAAGAAGAGAAGAGAGACGAGAGAGAGAGAGTGTGTCTGGTGTATATATATGTGAGTGCAGAGGTTAAGAGAGAGAAGAAAGAGATTTGTGTTATATATGCAGTGTGTGTGCTAAAGAGAAAGAAAGAAAGAAACAAAGAAAGAGAGAGAAAGAAATTGTGTTATAATATATATAGATTTATTTCTATATATCTTTTTTTAATTAGCGGTATCAACCGGCAGAGAGAGGAGAGATAGAGAGAGAGAGAGAGAGAGAGAGAGAGAGAACAGAGAGAGAGAGAGAGAGAGAGAGAGAGAGAGAGAGAGAGAGAGACGAGAGAGAGAGAGAGAGAGAGAGAGAGAGAGAGAGAGAGGAGAGGAGAGAGAGAGAGAGAGAGAGAGAGAGAGAGAGAGAGAGCGAGAGAGAGAGAGAGAGAGAGAGAGAGAGAGAGAGAGAGAGAGAGAGAGAGAGAGAGAGAGAGAGAGAGAGAGAGAGAGAGAATAATTTATGTTATATTATATATATATATGTTTATATTATACGTATTTTATGTGTTATAAAGAAGTTCATATGCAAGTTGGTAAATTTTGGTTTAATAACCTGCAGTGGACTTTAACCTGCAGTGGTGGCAACCTATGACCTGATTTAATTAAACATATTTGATGAGAGAAAAAAAGACAGAGAGAGGAGGAGAGGAGAGAGAGAGCCAGAGAGGAGAGAGAGAGAGAGAGGACGAGGACGTGGCGACGAGGCCGAACAAACGAGGCCGAGGAAAGAGAGAGTAATAGATTAGAGTAGAGAGGGAGATAGAGAGAGATGAGAGAGAGAGAGAGAGAGAGAGAGAGAGAGAGAGAGAGAGAGAGAGAGAGAGAGAGAGAGAGAGAGAGAGAGAGAGAGAGAGAGAGAGAGAGAGAGAGAGAGAGAGAGAGAGAGAGAGAGAGAGAGAGAGAGAGAGAGAGAGAGAGAGAGAGAGAGAGAGAGAGAGAGCTAGAAAGAGAGAGAGATGAATTCCGCACCGCGCGTCTTCCGTCGTCCACGATTGTGCGGCGCGAGCGGCAACGCGGGCTCGCGCTGTGAGAGAGTTCGACTCGCGCCCGCTACGCGGCGCATCGTCGTATATTTTCGCATTATTAAGATTCAACATCAACCTCTATATCTAGGGCAGCGACATCATCCTTTGGTTTACCCTTGAAACTTGGTGACATTTATGAGTATATGAGAAAATTGGTAACAAAAAACAATACACTTTATGGCACTATGCTCACCGGAAAATTCTACCCTTACTTCATATACAATTCTTTACGATTCGGTCAATCAATTCCCGAAAAATTGGAAGAATTAAACAAACCAGTTTTCAGAAAATAAGTAACAAAAAATTATACACTTTATAACACTCCTCGAAAAATTCTACCCCTGTTTCATATACAATTCTTTGAAATGCGGTCAATTATTTCCGGAAAAATCAAAAAAATTAAAAAAAACCGGTTTCCAGAAAATCGGTAGCAAAAAAACTATGCACATTATGATACTCCCCGGGAAATTCTACCCCTGTTTCATATACAATTCCTTAAGATTCGGTAAATTAATACCCGAAAAATTCTCGTAAAATTTGAAAAAATTTCAGAACCGGTTTCCAAAAAGATCGGTAACGAAAAATTAACCACGACATTTTCATCCCCGGGAAATTCTACCCCTATTTCATATACTTTTGGTAAAAATTTGGTCCACTAACGAATGAGTAGTTCGCGTACATACATACAGACAGACAGACGGACGTGACTTATATATATAGATTCGCCATAATTTGTGATAAATATAAATAAATAAAAGTTTTAAACGAATAAGGCATTTGTTAGAATAAAATGTGTTATTCGAGTGATAGGTAATCATTTAGTCATAACATAACCCATATCTATATAAATATTACATGATATTAAAAACATATATAATTTTAAAATATCTTCTTCTTAAACTATATATATACTGAAAGTTATAAAAATTGTGTCAAATCCTACGCTGCCTGTATAATACAATAATATAGTATATTTAATAATAATATGTAATTAATCATTTAATATAATTTAATTAATTGCTTTAGTATGAATGTCACATACAAGCAACGGGAAATTCTGCTGGATTCCCTGAAACAGCATCCGGAAATAATAAGAGGTCGAGTTTCAAGAAAGTCTGAGAGCCGGAAAGAATTGGTTATTATATAAATATAATAATTTTGTAAATATTTGTATATATATTTGTATTCAATATTAGAAATGATTATATTATACATTGCAGAAAGATATATGGGAGCAAATAACAAATAAGCTAAATAGCTCCGGAGAAGGACCGGTTAAAACAGTACAAGAATGGATAAAGGTATACTGATTTGTAAAGAATACACGAAGAATATTAAAAGCAGTGCATATATTTTTATGTTTTTTCATAGAGTTGGTCAGATTGGAAAATGTACGTTCTTAAGAAAGAAACGAATAGGAGGAGAAATGTACAAGGCACAGGCGGTGGACCTCCAAAAATTGTTAATTTTACTGACCTTGAGGAACAACTATTGGAAATTCTTACTCCCGAGGCAGCTGGGTTGGCAAATATACCTCAAGCAGGATTTAAATCAAAGAAGGTAATTGACCACTCTGGCCACTCCCTCTACTATAAGTGGTCATATAGCATTATCAAGTCGTGTGATATAAGTAGCCTGAGAAAACCCAGAAGCTCTGCTTTTTGCATCCTGCATGCGATGGATTTAACGTAACGTTGGCAGACTGGGATGCTCCCGATACTTATTACTAATATTATTACTCTTATTAATATTGTTATTATTATTATTATTATATTATTATTATAAGGGAACTGAGATACCTCATCCAGAAGTCCCAGAAGTCTTAGAAGTCCCAGAAAGAAGTGTACAAAATGAAATCATAGATGATTTCGATGTACTAGACATCGATAAAGTGCCAATTATTTATTGCGATGATGATCTCGGCAATTCCACTACACGTACCCAAAGTGGTTGTACATTTGAAGAGGATGACGATAAAGAAAACGTGAATTGTGAACTAAAAAATAAAAAACGAAAGGCAGGATTACTACAGAACTCACTTTCTGAAATCGTCAACTGCAGCGATCCATCTAGTACAACTGCCGGCAGCTGTAATAACAGATCTACAAAATATGGATCATCAGATAAAAAGAAGGTAAAGGTAGATTGTTCCTACAATGAAACCGAACAGGTGACGAAGAAAAATGAAAAGCAATCTGTTGCGTTACCAGAAAAAATAAAATCTTTAAGCGAAATATCACATTTGATGTTACGCGTTCAAGAAGAGACACTTGAACTGAATCGTCAAGAACTTCAACTGAGAAAAGATGCGCTTAAGACGCAAAAAGGCATTTTAGAAGAACTAAAAGAAATAAAAAAACTTCTGCGTCCATGAATTGTGAATAGTAAGTATGTGAATACCTCGTTGTTGAGTGAATTGTCTTAATAATTTTAAAAATAACCTCGTAGGAGAAAAAGTCTGAAAATTATCAAAAAATTTATCTGAAAATGTCTTCAAATTGGGACCATTTTGAAAGATCTTGGTCAAAAAAGCTTGAGAAATTTTCAGAGAATTTCAGAGACAGAGAATTTCTAATTTTTCAGAGAATTTCAGACGTTTTTAGAAAGGTGTTTCAAGATTTGAAGACATTTTCAGAGAAATTTTTAGACAATTCTCAGACTTTTTTGTCAGTGTGATTCTATCCCGTTTATATAAGCGATGCAGTATGTCGCATGGTTGTATCGGCTCTTAATAAAAAAGAAATAAAGAACAAGATTCACATTAGTCCTCGGTCCCCGTCTACAATAGGTGTTTAAAGCCTTAAGCCCTAAGAAATTGACCAATCACAGTCGATTATTTTCCTCAAATTCGACTGTAATTGATCAATTTCTTAAGGCTTAGGGCTTAAAACACCTATTGTAGACTGGGACTTAACGTATTATTAAGACAATTCCGAATTTGTCAACGACAGGTAGTGTACATATATACATAACATCAATTCTGACATTTACTACGTTTACGCGAGCGTTACTTCTTTAACAACTTACAATAATTCACTCGTTTACGCGGAGTAAATTATCGTAAGTTACTACAAAATTCCGTTTACGCGAGGGAATTATCGTAAGTTACTACAGAAGTAACGCTCGCGTAAACGTAGTAATTTTGTTTATTTTGTTCTGTCATTAAATATTTTATTTTGTATTTTAAATTAGCATAACAATAGTTACTATTGATTATTTATGTCAATAAGATTGTTCTTTTTCTTTATAAAATGCTATGAGCAGCGCTATTACAGCTTTCTCAACGAACTGTTATGTTAAAAACCAAAGAAAACGTAGACTGTAAGTTCAAATAACTACTAATTATTTAAGACAATAAGATTGTTTATTTTTGTTGTAAGATTCTATGAGCAGCCCAATTACAGCTTTCTCAACAAACCGTTATCTTAAGAACCAAAGAAAGCGTAGACTGTAAGTTCATATGACTACTATTTATTTGTGACAATAAGATTGTTCTTTTCGTTCTTTTTTGCGTAAACAAAGTTTATATAACTGTTGATTACAAATTTTTGTAAATGAATAAAAACGCAAATTACATAAAAAAGCGCCGTATTATGTTCTCTCGAACTTCATTTCCTGTACGACGGTTAGGGACATCCATGGCATCAATTCCATTGGCATCATGAACTTCAAGGTCGATGTCGTCGAAATACGGCTCTGGATCTGTGATGTTGTACCATTTTGCGACGTTGTGTAGAACACATCCAGCATTAACAATCAGTGCTACATAACAAATATCAGTTTTCTTTAGTTATTGTATATTACCCCTCTTTTAAAAGCATCATGAAATACAAATAGGAATTTTACCTGCAAATTCTGGTTTGTAGTGAAGCGCCCGTACCTTTCGCAAACATCTCCAACGTCCTTTCAGAACGCCTATGCACCGTTCAACTGAACATCGGGCCTTTACATGTGCATTAATGTAAGCTGCAGATGGTGACCCTGGTATTTGATTTAGCTTAGGAATCATTAAATAAGGTAACAGTGGATATCCGGAATCACCTATACATCAAAATATAGTAACAAAATCATATAGAATAACGAAATTGATCTATCTAATTTTCATATTAAAGTGTATACCTTCTCAACATAGAGAATTATACATTTAAAAATGTTCGTCAGAGTATTTGCGCATACCTAACAGCCATGTACCCGTCCTGCCATTCCTATGTTGTTCTTCCAGATGAACGGACACTTCAGAAGCATTCCAAACCCTTGAATCGTGAGTCCGGCCTCCATGCCCTGCATTAACTGCCAAAATCTGTAGATTGTAATCAAAAATTGAAATTCGGAAAAGTGTTAATTTAAGTATATTAGACCGATTAGCGTAACATTTTATAACTCTGGATGAATCTACTGTAGCTATTTTACGAAACATGATTACACTCACAAGCATAACGTTCAAAGAATGGTAAAGCTTTCTATTCAAATATAAATGCTCCCTGATCGTTTCCGGTGGCCATATCGCTATATGGACTCCATTAACAACACCTATTACTCCAGGAAATTGGCAATTGTCCCAAAATCTTAATGAAAATATATTATAACAATTTATTACACACATATATGATATTTAAAAAAAGTTTCTATATTCATCAGAGTGCTTTTTTTTTTTTGCGTGGGGAAATCTTCAACTACCGGGTTCCCGGACCTGACTATAACTAGTGCAGGTCCGG
>NW_027249857.1:0-66690 GCF_030848795.1 Temnothorax nylanderi
AGTAAACCAAGTAAACAAGGCAGAAGAAACAGTGCCGCGTAGCGAAAGAGTCGAAAAATTGATACGCACGCAACACTTAAATGAGAAGAAAAGAAAAGCCATTATGGAAATTTGCAGAGATTACAGCGATGTATTGCATGTGGAAGGAGAGCCACTGACATGCACTGATATCGTCGCGCATAAGATTACCACGAAGGCGGGCAGCGTACCGGTCAACGTCCGACCGTACCGCTTGCCAGAAAAGCACAAGGAAGAAGTAAATAGACAAGTGAAAGAGATGTTAAAAACGGAATAATAGACCTAGCACGAGCCCGTGGAATGCGCCGTTGCTAGTAGTACCGAAGAAAAGAGACGCATCAGGAAAATTAAAACTGAGAGTGGTAATAGATTTTCGGTTTGTAAACGATCTAACGGAGGGAGATTCCTTCCCGTTGCCAAACATAACCGATATCCTTGACCAACTGGGAAAAGCAAAATATTTTACCACGCTAGACCTCGCCTCGGGATATCATCAAATCCCGATGGAAGAAGAAGATAAAGAAAAAACAGCGTTCTCTACACAATACGGACATTACGAGCATAATCGAATGCCTTTTGGACTGAAAAATGCCCAGCGACATTTCAACGAGCAATAATAGCCGTTCTAGCAGGACTAGTAGGATTACAATGCTTAGTATATCTAGACGATATATAGTATACGGAGCAAGTTTACAAGAGCACAATAAAAGGTTAGTAGAAGTACTAAAAGACTGAGAAAGTACAATTTGAAATTACAGCCCGATAAATGCGAATTCCTTCGGAAAGAAGTGACGTATCTCGGACATGTAATAACAGAAAACGGAATCTCGCCAGATCCTTCAAAACTAGAAGCAGTAAAAAGCTTCCCGACACCAACAAAGGTAAAAGACATCCAGGCTTTCGTAGGATTAGCCGGATATTACCGAAGATTTATTAAAGATTTCTCAGCAATCGCCAAGCCACTCACAAAAATGACCAGAAAGAATATCAAATTCGAGTGGAACGCAGAACAACAAAACGCATTTAAAATACTTAAAGAAAAATTAACTACAGCACCGGTATTAAAATACCCGGACTTCTCCCAAGAATTTGTAGTGACGACCGACGCGTCAGACTACGCAATCGGAGCCATACTGTCACAGGGAAAGATAGGTCAAGATCAACCCGTGGCGTATGCGAGCAGAGTACTGTCAAAGGCCGAGCAAAATTACAACACTACTGAGAAAGAATTATTAGCGATAGTATGGGCGGTGAAACACTTCCGACCATACGTTTATGGAACAAAATTTACTATAGTGACAGACCATAAATCATTGGTTTGGCTATTTAACGTAAAAGACCCCGGATCCGATTAATCCGATGGAGGTTAAAATTAGAGGAATACGACTACACTATCGTACACAAGGCCGGTCAAGAGAATAGAAACGCCGATGCGCTGAGTCGACATGTGCCGACAGATATCAACAAGATAGAGAAGGAAGAGAACAACGAAGAGGAGAGCGAAAGAAAATACACAGAAGAAGAGAAGCAACGTATATTATACGAATACCATGACGCACCTGTAGGAGGACATCAAGGTGTGGAACGCACCATAAACCGAATAAGGTTGACGCATAATTGGAGAGGATTAACTCGAGACGTCGAAGAGTACATTAATAAATGCGAATTGTGTCAGAAGAACAAATTATCGCGGAAAAATAAAGCACCCTTAGTAATCACAGACACCGCAGACAGACCATTCGAAAATGTGCTCTAGATATAGTAGGACCACTGACGGTGACCGAAAACGGAAATAAATATATCCTCACGTTTCAGGATAATTTATCAAAATTCAGTAAAGCGATACCCGTACCTAATCAAGAAGCGAATACAATCGCGAAAGAATTTGTCACAAAGATCATCTTTGAATACGGTATCCCCGACAAAGTACTGACAGACCGAGGAACGAATTTCCTTAGCGAGATATTTAAAAGCACGTGTAATTACTGAAGATCGAAAAAATTCAAACAACGGCGTACCATCCTGAGAGCAATGGAGCATTAGAACGCTCTCATAGGACGTTAGCAGAATACTTGAGACATTATATTAACGCGGACCAGACAGACTGGGACGAATGGACGCCATACGCAATGTTCGCGTACAACACGACGCCACACACGGCGACCGGGTTTACAACCCTTTGAATTGGTATACGGGCACCGAGCGACACTACCGACGGCACTGTCGCAACCACCAAAACCAACGTACACTTATGACGATTACGCGCAAGAGCTGAAAGAAAAATTAAGAGCGACACAAGAGTTGCAAAGGAACATTTGCGGAACGAAAAATCTAAGGCCAAGGAGACGTATGATAAGAAGACAAAAGAAATCAATTTCCGAGTGGGAGACAAAGTTCTCTTGCACGACGAAACGGTGCGTAGAGGGAGATCGAAAAAATTAGAATCCCCGTGGATAGGACCGTACGAAGTAATTGAAAAACACTCAGACGTCAATTACACGATCAAAAAGGGACGGAAAACCACGCGAGTACACGTAAACCGACTAAAGCCCTTTATAGAACAGTAAAAAGCGCAAAAGAGCAAGCAATAGAAAGTAGGCGATAGAAAGTAGAAGATATTAAAAAATAAGATAAATAAGATAATAAGTACTTACCGAACATCAAGCACGGCGAACCATCCGCACCACCCGTCGACCGGTGGCCACATCCACCGAGACTTCCAAGGGCATGATGGGCACCCATGTGCCCGGAGGTGTTAATAACACTTCCGCGTAGGAGGGAGGGGGCGACGTCGGCCCCGAACCTAAATTCGCAGCCACCCGCGCACTAGGCGCACGAGGCGCGGCACTCACGCTCACGGCGCCCGCACGAGCGGCGCGTAGCCAATACGTGCGCCAACACGCATCACACGTTGATGGAGCAAAATAGAGGTCACACCGTATGCACCTCATTTTAGATGGTACCACAAATCAGCGCAACGAATAATGTGCTCAGATCTAAGCGTCAAGAGCGACTAAACGCGCAACAAAAAGAATGCAAGGAGACAGTAGAATAAAGCCAAGAGAAAATTCAGAGAAAAGTAACATGAGTCC
Organism: Temnothorax nylanderi; assembly: GCF_030848795.1. Classification (NCBI taxonomy): domain Eukaryota; kingdom Metazoa; phylum Arthropoda; class Insecta; order Hymenoptera; family Formicidae; genus Temnothorax; species Temnothorax nylanderi. The sequence continues at coordinate 3,111 of NW_027249857.1, forward strand.
TTATCTTACAGGACGCTGATCGTCGTCCAGCACTTCGCGAAAAAAGCGAAACCTGAGACAGCACCATCGTACGAGATACGACAATTCGAGAGAACCGGACAATTACAACAGGTAGAAGCCACCTGGAAATTAGCGATCAAAATAGACATATCAGCCCTAGGAAACAGATATCACCAACTACAAGCGTTCCTACAGCAAACCGAAGCATTGTGCGAAACGATACTCGCAATGGACACGCAGCAGAGGTGCAAAAATATTCTCCATACGATAGAGAAAGATAATGAAAAATTAACGCAATTACTAACGCGATTACAGTCAATATATAGAACAACCGATAATAAACGTGGTTTAATAGATGCGATCGGCACGATCAGCAAAACGCTGTTCGGCACTATGGATGCCGACGACGCAAAGCACATACAGGAGCAGCTTGAACTGATACAAAATCAGCAACAGACTCTACGGCACACCGCAAAAAATCAATTAAAGGTGATAAATGCCACAATAGGCCACATGGAGGCCCTAGAAAAATCGTTATATCATAACGAGCAACTGCTGACGAACGTCACGACACGGATACAGGTGGACACAGCACTGTACGCCAAAAGAGAAAAAGTAGACGAACAGTTATTAGTACTAACCACAATTACTGAAGACCTAATAGAAGACGTGAAAGACACGATAGATTACCTCACATATTCGCGAGAAGGAATCATACTCACTCGCTTGTTACCGATAGAAAAAATAATAACGGAATTAAAAGAGGCGACGTCACAATTGACGCGAGGATCTCATTTCCCATTTAAAGTTAGACTGGAGAATTGGAACGACATACAAAACTACGTAGAAATTAACGCGTATTACGATAACCCGAACATTTATACGATAATCAAATTTCCCGTGGTAGCATACCCCGTGTACGAAATAATAAAAACGACACCACTACCTATCCACAACCACGCGAATATTTTTACATTTCTAAGAATTACTCATAACATATTAGCGATAGATAGAGAGAATCATAATTATATAACGCTAGGGGAACGCGAGTTAAATGATTGTAAACGAAACGGAATGAAATATGTATGTAACCGAAACTACCCGGTATACTTCATAAAAGCCGACGCACCATGCGAGGTGCAAGTTTATGTAAAAACGCCAGGATATGTAAATACCTGCGAGAAACGTCAGATACTATCCAATGTAACCCTATGGATAACATTAAGCGAACCACAAACGTGGCTATTCTCAACGCCAAAAAAGCAAAAGCTAACGATTCAATGTAACGATCAGGCGGAACAGAAAGTAGAAATCGAACGAACAGGAAAACTAATTATAAACGAAAATTGTAAACTAACCACACCCGACATTATTATAAAAACCAAAGAGACAAACTATGAAACAAATAGAAATGCACTTAGCAGATTTTAACCTAACACTAACAAACGAAAATAAAAATACTAACGGACAAGCGAAAAAAGAAATTAGATTAGAACCTGTAATCAGAAATCCGAACGAATTAATGGAATTAAGCCTAGACATAAGCGACATAAATAAAGAGTTGGAAAAACCCCAAGACACCCTAATAAAAAATCCCTACATCATATACCCCGTAGGCTCGACACTCACGATAATAATAATACTAAGCGTAATAGGAATAAGTATCTATATAATAAAAAGAAACAAGAAACGAGCAAGAGCCCAACCGCACATACAGGGCGACCCAGCGATATTATACTAGAAAATAAGAAAAATGTAAACCATAAAGAAAATAAACCACCCTAATAGAAATAGGAGTAGGATATAAGCAACAAAACATTGTCACGAAAACTACAGACCGTAGTTTCCTTCTCTCAAAGGGGGAGGGATGTTGCGGCCCCAATTAGTATTACGAAATAGATTAAGAAATACTGTTTAAAGAAAAGAATTTAATAATAAAGAAGAAAGACCGAGAATAACAATAAGGAACGCGACCGCGAAAGTCCGACAGAATTACGCAAGCCGAATCAGAACGAGATGAGTTGCGCGATCGGCCCACATACGATCGAGCAACTCAGCGATAACGAAGGACAGGACGAGGATACAAAAGGAAGCGACAAAAGGAGACGAGAGGGCAATGTGAGTCAGGGAGCAGACCAGTAACGGGCATCAAACGCGAATAACGATTGTAACGCAGAGTGACTATTAAACGTTATCCTTTATTCAAAAAGTGCTATTTAATTCCGTCGACCCCGTACCCTCCGTGGACCAAAAGGATCCAAGTGACCCCTCGCAAAAAGGGGGCACAACAAATGAATGAAATCTATAAATTGCACCAATTACAAAATGATTATATATTTCTTCGGAAAATAACTTGTTGCACATGATTTTTACAAAATATTTTTGTATTTAAGTGTCTTCCTACACAAGTCATAGTAGCTTTATTTTTCCTTACAGAAATTATAATATAACCAAATTCCGTTACCTAACTCAACCCAAGTAATATGTATCTTTTTAAATAAATGTTTTCTTGATTGATCTTTAAATAAATCTTTAAATTGCGTTAATCAGAAAGAGAAGATACAATTATAAAATTTTTAATCCAACACAGGAATATAAGGTATTTAAATGCAAAGATTTTAATCGCAAAGATTAAAAACTGTTAAAGAAGTAACAATAAAAAATGCAAATATTTTATTGAAATAAAAAAAAATTTCGTACAAAAACTTGGCGCTGCTAGACCTCGAAATACAATAAGGTACTACAATTTCAAGTGAATAAAGAAAACAATGTATAGGTATATATATATATATATATATATATATGGGTGTTTCTACGTAAATAGCGTTTTTTACTGTCCAAGCTTGTTATATGTTCATGATTGAGAGGAGGGTAAGCAAGCGTTGTGAAAGTTCACTACTGCATCGTATTTGAAGTATCGCACAATAATCTGTTAATTGGGGAGTGGCTTATCCAATGGAAACATGCAGAAACTCCTAAAAATGTCAGTTACCTGGCCTGTCCATTGTCGAAAATTCTTTATTCCAGTTACACTTACTCCCTCCAATTGCAAACTCAATTGAAAATTCCCCATGTTCATTCAATCATAATATAGAACTAAGATTTTAACATCATTATTAAACATAAATCTCCCTTTGGAACCGAAAAAACCGGCTTCAAACTTGGTCCGGACATATGGAGTAAAATTGCACATTTTGAATTTTACCGTGGTTCCGCCATGTTGCATCGATTCAATGGGAGTCTGGTGTGGAGATTTCAAGAATTGGACATCAGGTGTGTTGTTTACATTGTTGGTGGTTGGTTGTTTTGAGCGTGATACAATCGTAATCGTGTATTTCACTTGAGAAAAGGTATGTCATAAAATTACGCGTCATTTGCCTGGCACATCTTTTTTTATTATATCGCAGTAAATTTTTCCTTCTAGTGGTAAAATTCTGATGATATTCGGTAGGCTAAACTTAATTTTTAATGGAAATTGGTTTACGTCAATTCAGGAGAAAGTGAGATTAATTCAACCATGAAATGTCAGTCTACTGGCATGTCATTCACCTGGCCATTCATGGGTTTGACGTTGAAATAAAATCAAACACGGTAAAAAACGTTGAAATAAAATCAAACACGGTAAAATACGGCGAAATAAAATCAAATACGGTAAAATACGGCGAAATAAAATCAAATACGGTAAAATACGGCGAAATAAAATCAAATACGGTAAAATACGGTGAAATAAAATCAAATACGGTAAAAAAGTAAAGTAATTTTAGGAATTTTTTTGACATTTCCTCTCAAAATCACTCATTGTTGAGGTAATTCAATATTTTACTAGACATGCAAAGTCGACTCATTACCGCACTTTACCAGATCACTGATGAATAAGCCATTACTTTCAGGTTTTTGATGTTGTAGTACGCTGGCTTTCAGGGTATGTTTCTGCTTCTATATTCACTCAAAAACAAGAAAAAAAAATTTTTTTAGGTATGTTTGAAATTGAGAGATTTGCAATCTGAAAAAACGCTATTTACGTAGAAACACCCATATATATATATGGTATAAGTAATACAGCTTACAATCAAATATAACATAAGTAACATTTCTAAGGCCTACTTTCGCAATTGTCGGTTAATTTTTAACCTTAAATTAACTTACTCTTTGTCTCTTTCGAACTATCCTCCTAGAAAGAGACAAAGAATAAGTTAATCTAAGATTAAAAGTTAAATGACGTTTATGAAAATATGTTCATGACGTGTATTTCTAAGATGTACGTTAATTTTCAAAGCGTATATAAAGGAGCTGTTGTAATCCAAAATGTAAGTGTATTTCGAGGTCTAGCAGCGCCAAGTTTTTGTACGAAATTTTTTTTTTATTTCAATAAAATATTTGCATTTTTTATTGTTACTTCTTTAACAGTTTTTAATCTTTGCGATTAAAATCTTTGCATTTAAATACCTTATATTCTTGTGTTAAATTAAAAATTTTAAAATTGTATCTTCTCTTTCTGATTAACGCAATTTAAAGATTTATTTAAGGATCAATCAAGAAAACATTTATTTAAAAAGATACATATCACTTGGGTTGAGTTAGGTAACGGAATTTGGTTATATTATAATTTCTGTAAGGAAAAATAAAGCTACTATGACTTGTGTAGGAAGACACTTAAATACAAAAATATTTTGTAAAAATAATGTGCAACAAGTTATTTTCCGAAGAAATATATAATCATTTTGTAATTGGTGCAATTTATAGATTTCATTCATTTTTGTGAAAATTATAATTTCTTTAAGGAAAAATAAAGCTACTATCGCTTGTGTAGGAAGACACTTAAATACAAAGATATTTTTTAAAAATAATGCAACAGTTATTTTCCGAAGAATATATATTCATTTTTTAATTGGCGCAATTTATAGATTTCATTCATTTTTGTGAAAATACAAACATACCACATCGGTTTTTTAGAAGTATAAAAATACCTCATCAGTTTTTTTTAGGTACAAAGATACCTCATCGGTTTTTTGAGGTACAAACATACCACATCGGTTTTTTTTAGGTTCCATTTACAGATTTATTTACAGGTACGAAAAGAAACATACGAGCGGCGAGTACGATTCTCGCGGCTGGCGGCATTAGCTATAGCTATAGCGAGAAAGAAAGAGACAGCAGATTGTATGTCTGCACTCTTCTACCGCCGAAGCTGGCCAAAGTGCCGAGCGCATACAGACACGGTCGCTCGCTTGTGTACGTCATCCCTATGCGACCATGCGACCAGAGGCCGATTACTGGCAGCACTGCCTCGGGGGCCAAGCGATGGGAGTCTTCAACGCAAGACAGATAAAACCGAACCGGAGAGCGTTATTGAAAGAAGACGAAATCCCGAATCACGGGGAGGAGGACGAAGAACCAGCCGAGGACAGGATGTCCGTGGATGACGGGGAGCCCGAGGAAAACATCGACGTAGAGGGATTCACAGAAGACGAGGAGCCCGAGGAAAACATCGACGTAGAGAGATTCATGGAAGACAAAGAGCTCGATGAAGACATCGACGTTGGAGGAGTCATGGAAGACGAGGAGCTCGAGGAGGACATCGACGTCGAGCGAGTCAAGGATGACGGGGAGCCCGCCAACCACACGCTGAAGGCACAAAAGAAGACGAGAACATGATTAGCGACGACGAAATCGACGTAGTCAATGTGATACGACGCAACGCCCGATACCGAAGCGCAATCGACTGCGAAGGAACTCGGAGCCCCGTGCAATGCGCGAGTTATAGCACGAGGCTGACGGGGAGTGTGCAGCCGCACACTTCGGAGAGACAGCCGGCGGCGGGTGAGAGGCCGCGAGGAGAGCGCCAGCGCGCTAAGACACCAACCGGGCGGGCGGAGGTAACGACCGTGCCGCCATCCGATGGCTGGAAGGGCCCAGGCTATGGCAGGGGCCTAGATATGCGCAGGTCGCAACGTATCCGGCAGCCGATAAACAGGCGGCGCGTGGGGCGCGCCCGCCTCCAATTAAAACATGCACTCGTTAGCTTTATAACAGTTTAGTCAGTAAGTTAGAATAAGGTAAAAGGCTCAGAGGGCCATCGTTGTTTTCCCAGGCCGATTCAGGTTTGATCGGTTTACGTAGATTCTGGATATATTTTACGTTAAAGAAATACACGCGAATCGGCACGTGCGAAGCGCGTGAATAATGCGTAAACCACGACAATCTCCAGGAAGAATACGCATAATGGCGCTCAGCAAGACCTAGTACACGTTCCGAGTAGGTCGGCGTTAACAAAGGATTACGCGTACGAAAACTAGTCACGTAGGGCTCATCTTCGAGACGAGTCGGCGAAAACGCCTTCGAGGAGACCTGGTACACGCTCCGAGTAGGTCGGCGTCAACAAACGATAACGCGTACGGAAATTAGTTACGTAGGGCTCATCTTCGAGACGAGTCGGCAAAAACGTCTTTGAGAAGACCTAGTACACGCTCTGAGTAGGTCGGCGTCAACGAACGATTACGTGTACAGAAACTAACGACGTAGAGCACATTTTCGAGATGAGACGACGAAAACGTCGTGGAGAGTGTGACCGCACGGAGGTGTGATGCTCTCAAGCTCTATATAACGGTCGGTGTCACCGACACGGTCGCCACTCGATTTTGCCCGACAGAAATCGAGAAAGTTCTTAATATTCGCGCTAAGATATAACGAACTTACTACCCTTTGCTGATTCCCCCTTTTCCCGCCGCCACTGGATCTCCGACTGCTGCCGCTGGACCACGAATTTCGGACCCCTTAGGACTTTCGACTGTAGCGTCGTGATTGTTTTTGGGCCGTCGCTGGACCGCTTCTCAGTCTCTCCGGACGTATTCGGACCGATCAATTGATACGAGGGCCAGGTGATTGGATATGGTAAGTGGATCTCCCGTACACGAAGTGAAATTACAAAATTTCCTTCAGGTTAATTAAATCTTTAATTATACCGTTCAATGTTCTAAAGTAGTCGTTACAGATTTCGACTCTCTATGTTACAGGATTAACGCGACTGCCGCGGGACGGTTTCCGACAAGTAATTCAGACCAAGTCTTTTCGCGATGTTATTTGCTGTTCGCTCTAAGCATCGAGAGATCTCAACTGGTTGACTCTCGGAAGACGAATCCTCGAGTCTCGCGCTGAAATTCACCTCCCAAGTTCGGTGTTGACCCCCACTTGGTTCTGGATACGCCCCTTAGTGCCAATCAGCGTGGACTCCATTGTACCTTAACGCTTCCGCATTCAGTATGCGGACATTTGTTCGCCATATGTTCGCACGCAAATAAAGTCGTAAATCAATCGTTTCCTCGGCGCAAACACTTCCCCCTCGCATTCTTCTCCGAATATTCTCTCGTTATCACGCGATATCCTGCTCATATACCATGGATATTTATACCTTATCTTAATCTACCTTTTACTTATTTAGCTTCATGGAATTGGAGTTTCGCGAATCCGTATGCCGCTTTTTCCCTTCGATGGGCACAATATAGTTGTTAATTTTACCCTTAACCCGTTGCAATTACTTTACGTTGGTTAATTTGCGCCCGCTGGGCACCGCACGATCACTCGTGGCGCCGCCTCGCCGCTCGCTTACGCTACCGGGTGTCCGCGCAATATTTATCTGATCATGGTCCCGGGTTCTCGGGGTTGGCTCGCCGGAATTTCCATTTGATCCCGGGGATGTCTCGCATGTTACCCCTCGACTCCTTTCGTATGGGTCATCGGGTGTTCGTTACGCTATTCTGCCATTAGTGCTGACCACGCACCCGTGGATCGCGATTTTCGCTATCCGCGATTTCGATTCGATTACAACTTACGCTGGTGGCTCGACTACTCTCCACTAGCCTATCTCGATTGTCATTTCGGTCATCCGCTGGTTGGTTTGTTAGATCGCCTGACCGCGCCTCCGTGGTCATTGTTCTGGGCACGCTGCCCATTTCGCCAGGGTTCTGACCTGCGCCTCGTTCATCCGACGCTTGAAAATGACCATTGGTTGTTCGCCCGCCAGTCGACCTCCTTCCATTTACCCCATGCCATGACCATCGGTCATTACCGCGCTCGCACTATGTTCCGGCCTTTACCCTCGTACGCGCGCCTTTAATTTCGCTCTGCCTAAAGGCAGTTTTCCACCGTGGCTTGTGGATCTTGATCAGTTGATGTGTTTTACACCATGTAACGAAAGAAATACTTTTAACTCAACTTTCTATGGAATTGTTCATACTGGGTTATTCCATCCTTTAATCCCTTGCAACCTTTGCACCGTGTGTGTAAAACAACGGAAATCCGACGCTTAGCTGATTGCGTTGATCCACAACCACAAAAGGAAAACCAAATTAATTTGTATACTCTGAGTATCGAAATAAATAAAAAGAACCCAAAACAATTTCCCCAGACGTGTCGTACCTATATCTGACACAGCTGGTCGCCTGAATGTATTGTGGGACTATCCCAAGTGTGACGTATGTGACCCGCGCATTTGACACTACTATATTATTCCTTAAGTTTACGGTAGACTTGTTATATACCGTTCGCGAAAACCAAACTTATTCTAAATAAACCAAAAACAAAACTTATTCTATTCTCGCCATTATACGCCTAATTATATTTCTATGTGTACATTAGTCCTTAACCTAGACGTCTTTAATTGTCGGTTGTCCCGACATCCTAATTACATCCTGGATTGCCGCCAACACGGGGCCTTGCCGCACTCGTACGTTGTCTTTGCCCTCGCCGTCGTCGATCGTATCCGGGAATTTTTGCTTTGGCTGCTTGGTCGCCTTCCTTACTGGGACCATCATTGGCTGCGTATTTTGTCTTCTACTATCGTTGCGCCCTGCTTGCGCATCGCCGGGGTGACGGCCAAAGAAGCCGTCGGCTGCAAGAGGACCTAGTAAACGAGTCGGTAAGGATCCCCGAAAGGGTGCGCAGAGGTCGACGTCAACGGCGGAGAGTGTGCAACGTCCACGAACACCTTCTCCTGGGAACTCGACCGCAAATGAGTCGTAAGCATCCCCGAAAGGGTGCGCATAGGTCGGCGTCAACGGCGGAGAGTGTGCAACGTCCACGAGCACCTTCTCCTGGGAATTCGGCCACCAATGGGTCGGGAAGCATCCCCGGAAGTGCGCGCATAGGTCGGCGTCAACGCCCGACGAAATCGGGAAAAGTGGAAACCAGGTGCAGCGGTGCCAATGGAGGAGGACCCCCACGTTGTACTACAAGTGGAAATTTCCACATGGAAGCCTCCAGAAGAAAGCCACGAGGTACGGACGTGATAATCACGCGACACAACATAGGGACGTGTGCGAAAACACGCAAAAACCGCGAGAGAAAGTTCTGACGTCACAGCGAGCGGTGAATAACAACTCGAGAGTAGGGATGGTTCGACATAGTGGGGAGCCAAAGCGAGGTACATCGTTCGAGGCAGTCTCTCAAATGTAGCGATAGCGAACGGACGTGTCTAGCGAAAGTATAATACAATCGGGAACATAGAGTTACTCGAATACGGCGATAGTGTACGGACATAGCTTTTCGGTATATAGAACAATCGGGAACTCCCGTGTAATTGCGCGTTAAATTCTTGTTCAACGATAGCGAGCGGTACATGGTTACCTTCCGAAAATCCAGTAGTTGTGAAACACTTTGTAATCGACGATCTGAAATTAAAGAATTGTTAATTCTGAAACAAAGTCTCAAGATTAATTATACAATCGTCTATACTTACCTTCTACTTACCTTGTCCATCGGCGATGATCCATCGTTGTCCAGCGGTGATCCGGGTGATCCAGTATGCGATGAAGCGAGGATCCGGTGAAGTCCAGCAGCGGCGATGGTCCATCCGGGGCAGGAACCTGAAACAGAAGAAGAGTATTAGTACATTAATAATATTAATAATCGAGACATGTGGTAATCCGGTATGCGATAAGGCGAGGATCCGGGGAACCAGAGCGGCGGTGATGATCCATCCTGGGACATCAATCTAGAACAAAAGAGATAATATTAGCGTCTGGTTATCAATCAAGGCGAACAGCAAACTTACCTTCTCGGTAGTCAGAGGTCAAACCGAGTGGCGACCGTGCGATAGGAAGCAATATCGCGTGAATCGCCGTCACAAACGGCTGCGACCGGCTACAACGGTACTGACATATATGAATATCAGAATAAGTGTCTATTCTGACCCTATTGGCTGCATGTGAAAAAGTAGTTACAATGCCAGAAGCGTCTATTTTAATCCCACATAGCAATCTCAAGAGATTTTCGGATATCCAGGGTTTATCTGCATAAAACTTGAGGATATACTTAGGATGTATTGAGGATGCCTATATGTCCGTTAATATGATATCCAACAATAAATGTCCCTAAGATGTAATTAAATAACAAAATTGGATCCCAACAATATCGACTGGATGTCTAAATATACAATAATGTTACATGGGATAATCCTACGGATGAGTCTTTAGTTTGGATCCAAATGGCATCAAATCAAATCATTCTATGGATATTTTTTTGTTATGTGGGACGGTACTGGTTTACATAAATACCAGAAGCGTCTATTTCGACGGTATTGGTTGCATGTAAAGTAGTAAATAGAAACAAATACTACACACAGAAAAATATATACTACCCGCAAGTAAATATTACTTCTTCTAAGAGTATTTGATAAGTTCATATATCCGCAAATCTACCATACAGTCATCACAAGCGTCACCTTTACTCAAAACATATTCTACATCTTAGCAAGTCTAGTACTTCAAACAAGAATATTTAATTATACAAGAATTTGGATTACTTACTATATACAGTCTACTGAAGAGAAATATATACATATACAGGGTGTCACTGAATGTTTGGTACTTTTCTCATATTTAGATAGAGCGAGCCAAACTGAGTCGAAAAGTCATGTTCCATTTTGCAATTTTCGCGATAGTTGATGAGTTATTAATGATTAAAAATCGCCGTATTGGCCCGCCCACCGCCAAATCCAAGCGCGCGGTGAGATGCGGCCGCCCCGCAATCGGCGCGCGGGCAGTTGTTTACTACAAGCGGCGATGATGACACGGCGCGACGAACGAGCGGCGCGTAACGCCGGGCCCCCGTCCTGAGCGATGATAGTTTCTCGCCTTTTTTAAACAGAAATAAAATTTTCTAACAACATAGAAAAATTTTTTGTGCGTACGTATGTACATACGTGTGTACATGCATACACACAGGAACATATCAATTGTACTGCTTAAAAAAGCGATTACTTAATTTACTTTTTTTCTTTTAGTAAGTAACGGTTGTCTTTAAGAAAGAATATTTTCTTGATGATAGTCTTAAAATGTACAAATTTTAGAAAGAGCCTTTATCATGTACTCGAAAGAAGAATTTATACTCCTTCAAAGAACATAATAAAATTTTATCAAAGAAAAGTCAAAATAATAAATAAAGTAATATGAGGACCCTCGAGATTAAAATAGGAGAAGTCAAGGCTATGAGGGTCAGACGCAGATCACAGTGCGTAATATCAGAAATAACTGATTTATTCGTCGTTTTGATACATTACATCGATCCGTACGTTTCGGCTTAGTTTTGAGCCATCTTCAGCGGTAGTTACAGAAATTAAGTTACACGTTCTCCGTACCGTATGGTGAGTATACTGATTCAAAGTATCAGAAAAATAGACCAATTGATCCATATCTGTAAATTTGTTCAATTAATGTTGAGATATTAAAAAGATCCCTTAGGAAACTCACCATTCGGTCTGAAAAACGTGGAATACAGAGCCATGTACATAATGAATACTCTCTGCGAGAAGACTTGACGATCTTATCGACACGACACATGCACAGCAATGATATGAAAGGTCTTGCAAGAAGAGGCATGTCGTAGGTCAACACACCGGCGAGGATTATAACAAAGCACGATTTGACACCGTCTCAAAATGACACGGATTTTTTGCATCATGCATATGTCACGGTTTTGAGCAAATTGTAATCCATGCTCATGAACTTTGGTCGTTGGCAAATCGGGGTTTTACTATTGATACATGTAATATTGTGACGGTGTCAAATCGTGCTTTGTTATAATCCTCGCCGGTGTTGACCTACGACATGCCTCTTCTTGCAAGACCTTTCATATCATTGTGTGTCGTGTCGACAAGATCGTCAAGTCTTCTCGCAGAGAGTATTCATTATGTAAATGGCTCTGTATTCCACGTTTTTCAGACCGAATGGTGAGTTTTCTAAGGGATCTTTTTAATATCTCAATATTAATTGAACAAATTTAAAGATATGGATCAATTGGTCAATGTTTCTGATACTTTGAATCAGTAAACTACTCACCATACGGTGCGGAGAACGTGTAACTTAACTTCTGTAACTATCGCTGAAGATGGCTCAAAGCTGAGCCGAAACGTACGGATCGATGTAATGTATCAAAACAACGAATAAATCAGTTATTTCTGATATTACGCACTGTGATCTGCGTCTGACCCTCATAGCCTTGACTTCTCCTATCAAAATAATTAGCAAATCAAATTTTTGTTTTAATTTTATATTCTTAACTGAAGAACTGAATAATTAGAATTTAGAATATTATTTATTTTAACCCTTAAATGCCACACCTCTCAAGAATCTCGTGAATGACACATGGGGTCTAAAAGACCCCAGCATGAAAAATGTCTCCTTACTTATTAATTTTTTAATATTTAGTTATGAAAATTATTTTCAATGTTGTTCAAGGCTTAGAAAAGAGAATAAAATGCTTATATTGTTAAAATTTCAATTTCAACATAGTATAAAAAATTAAGATCGCCAACAGTTAAAATATTGGCTCCAAAATCAAAAAAATAAAAAATAATGAATAAATAAATATGAGCTCCATTTTTGGCGGGAACATTTGAAAATATATCATTCTAAAGGGTCTGGGGTCCGCTGGACCCCGGGTGGCATTTAAGGGTTAAGTAGTATTATCAAGAAAACATTTTTTGTAAAGATCATCGTTACTTAAAAGAAGAGAAAACTGAGTAATTGGTTTTCTTAGCACTAGAATGATATTTTTTGCGTGTGTGTATACGGCACGACATTTTACTATTTAATACCATCATAAAAATTCTACCAAATTAAATTGATACTCAAAGAAAAGAAATTATTATTATGTCTAGACATACTTATAATTCATCGAATTATTATTAAGCTATAATTGAAAATGCAGAATTACAATTATGTCTATTAGACAAAATATTAATTCTGAATTTATTTTACGTTATGACATAAAAAATTTTCGAGAATTAAAATTATGTACATAATTGTAATTCCCAAATTTTACTTATGTACGCAATTTTAATACTTAAATTTCTATTATGTACACAATTGTAATTTTGGAATTACTTTTTTTCTTTTGGTAAGTAACGGGGTTCTTTAAGAAAGAATATTTTCTTGATAATAATTTTAAAATGTGTTCATCACAAATTTTAGAAAAAGTCTTTATCATGTACTGGAAAAAAGAATTTATACTCCTTCAAAGAACATTATAAAATTTTATCAAAGAAAAGTTAAAATAATAAGCAAATCGAATTTTTGTTTTAATTTTATATTCTTAATTGAAGAATTAAACAATTTGAATTCAGAATATTATTTGTTTTAAGTAAAGAGAGTGATGAGTGTATTTTAAGATTATTATCAAAAAAATATTCTTTGTGAAGATAACCGTTAAAAGAAGGGAAATGGAATAATTGGTTTTCTTAGCACTAGAATGATATTTTTTGCGTGTGAATTGTGCATAAATAGCAATCGCGATATAAGATCGCGAGATAAAAAAAAATTATTTTTTCTTTCTGTGGCAAGAAAATGATAGAGCGCTATCATTTCCACACACCACCTTGCGGCAGATAGCATGGCGCATTTTTTTAAGTGGTACCCCCTCCCCCCCAGTAGGTCTAATCCACTTTGCATTAAAATATTCTCATATTTTAATGCAAGAACTGTTCGAAGTGCCTTTTTCCAAATGATTAGGCCACTTCGACCCATCCATCTGTCTGGATATTGCACGTCTAAAACATTTCGCGCCTTTCGCGAAAAATCCGCAGGAGCCCCATCGTATTGGAAAATGCGCATTTTTCGCGACAGGCGCGAAATGTTTTAGACGCGCGATATCTGGACAGATGGATGGGTCGAGGTGGCACAATCATTTGGCTGGCGCGGTCGCCGGATATTAACGTGCTCGACTATTTCGTTTGGGGTTACATCAAAGATTTAGTCGAGTACACCGGCGTGGTGGTACAGAAACTGAGGTACGAGAAGAAATTCTCGCAGCTTTTATACCATCACGCCGGAAATGGCGCACAGCGCGAGGCGCAATATTAATCGAAGGGCCGAACTCTGTATACGAGAACGAGGAAGGCACTTCGAACAGTTCTTTCATTAAAATATGAGAATATTTTAATACAAAGTGGATTAGACCTACTAAGGATACCACTTAAAAAAATGCGCCATGCTATCTGCCGCAAGGTGGTGTGTGGAAATAATAGCGCTCTATCATTTTCTTGCTACAAAAAGAAAAAATAATTATTTTTTGGCTCGCGATCTTATATCGCGATTGCTATTTATGTACGCAAAATTCACACGCAAAAAATATTATTCTAGTGCTAAGAAAACCAATTTCTTTATTTTAGTTCTCTTCTTTTAAGTAACTGTTTACTCTTTTTACTTAAAACAAGTATTTTCTGAATTCAAATTGTTTAATTCTTCAACTAAGAATATAAAATTAAAACAAAAATTCGATTTGCTTATTATTTTGACTTTTCTTTGATAAAATTTTATAATGTTCTTTGAAGGAGTATAAATTCTTTTTTCCAGTACATGATAAAGACTTTTTCTAAAATTTGTGATGAACACATTTTAAAATTATTATCAAGAAAATATTCTTTCTTAAAGAACCCCGTTACTTACCAAAAGAAAAAAAGTAATTCCAGAATTACAATTGTGTAGGGGAGACCGGGGCTAAAAGGTCAACGGGGTTGAAGCGTCAAATCAAATATCTCGGAACCTGTATATTGTGTGAACTCGCTATTAACATTGTAAACGCTGCTTATGGTACCCATGTGACCAACGGAGTTTCGGCAGGTTACCTGCCGTATTATGATTTTTACGAGGACAAACGTGTTTTCGGAAGGTGAAAGTTACATTTTCTGCGCGTGGAAATTTTGTAATATCTGCAATAATATTTGCTCTCCAAATCTCGACGTACGTGATTATAAAGAGTAATGCATGCTGAACACGAATCCAGTGTAGTTTTTTCATTATCGTTGATGTCTAATATTTCGTGGGCGATCAAACCTGAAACTTGTGTTTGGGGCTAATCGGTCAGTAAGCAGTCCAGATGCATTTCCAAGGCATTTCCAGGCTCATTGCATATGGAATATGAATGAGACGGGAATTACAACCGTTCAGACACCGAATAGAGTTATCGGACGTCGAGGAGTGAAACAAGTCGGGCGAGTGACTTTTGCGGAAAGAGGAACCCTCGTAACTATTTTTTAATAATGTTTCGCATAAAAATTTTAAATAAATTTTTATATTTTTCTCTTAAAAAACAATTATTAAGATGTATCCTATCATTTTTCAGGATTAGATGAACGTATATGTATTGAAAATGCAGTGTGACGTTTAAACCCCGGCATTTTTGAGATTTCAATTTTTCCACCGTTGTCGTTTTTGCTCTATACCGGTTAAACAAAGCGACGTAGACAAAAATTTCCTATATAAATTTTGTAGCTAAAGGTTCACTCTTTACAGTGGTATACCACATTTAACTAAAATTATTTATTTTGTTGTTAAAAATCGGCACCGAAAAAAACTGACCTTTTAGCCCCGGTCTCCCCTACATAATAGAAATTCAAGTATTAAAATTGCGTACATAAGTAAAATTTGGGAATTACAATTATGTACATAATTTTAATTCTCGAAAATTTTTTATGTCATAACGTAAAATAAATTCAGAATTAATATTTTGTCTAATAGACATAATTGTAATTCTGCATTTTCAATTATAGCTTAATAATAACACAGAACCACAAAAAAATTTTTTTGAAAAGCAACTGGGATCAGAGTAGGTGTTTCTTATAGATTTTGGGTAACTGAATCCGAATTCGTAAACCGTTTTGCTTCATCACGTCTAGATTTTTAGATAATCGAGAAAAATAGCGGAAAATCTGTGAAAATGGAAATAAACATTTAAAGAAAGAGCAAAAGTATAACATCAAAGAAAGAGAAAAAGTATAACATCAAAATGCGGTCGCAGAACTGATTTAAATATATTTTGGTAAGTTAAATAAAGTGCAAAAAAGGAGGATGTTAAAAAAGGGACGAATTTCGCCCAAAAAGGTGTAAGTAAAAGAATTAGTGTTTTTTGTAGATCTTGATCTCCTAAATACGATAAAGCTAATAAAAAGTTTGTGGTGCTTGGGGAACACCTTGAAAATTGAGCATAAGCGTGGTGTATTTACAGAAATTCGGATGATATATGCTATATCATTTAATGTACTGGTGAAAGATTTGTTGGGAAGAAAAAAGGGGGAAGAAAGAGTGTTGTGTGTGTGTGTGTGTGTGTGTGTGCGGGTGTGCGCGTGTGTGCGCGTGTGTGTGCGTGTGTGCGTGCGCGGGTGCGGGTGCGTGTGCGTGTGTGTGTATGTGCGCGGGTGCGGGTGTGCGCGTGTGTGCGCGGGTGCGGGTGTATGTGTGCGCGTGTGTGTGCGCGGGTGCGTGTGTGTGTGTGTGCGTGTGTGTGCGCGTGCGTGCATGTGTGTGTGCGTGTGTGCGTGCGCGGGTGCGGGTGCGGGTGCGGGTGCGGGTGCGGGTGCGGGTGCGGGTGCGGGTGCGTGTGCGGGTACGGGTGTGTGCGCGCGTGCGCGTGTGTGCGAGTGTGCACACACCCGCACACACGCGCACACACACGCGCACACCCGCACACACCCGTACCCGCACCCGCACCCGCACTCGCGCACGCACACATTCACACACACACGCACACAAAACACTTTCTTCCCCCTTTTCCCTCTCCCCAACAAATCTTTTACCAGTACATTTTATGATATAGCATATATCTCATCCGAATTTCTGTAAATACACCACGTTTATGCTCAATTTTCAAGGTGTTCCCCAAGCACCACGAACTTTTTATTAGCTTTATCGTATTCAGGAGATCAAGATCTACAAAAAACACTATTTCTTTTACTTACACCTTTTTGGGCGAAATTCGTCCCTTTTTTAACATCCTCCTTTTTTGCACTTTATTTAACTTACTAAAATATATTTAAATCAGTTCTGCGACCGCATTTTAATGTTATACTTTTTCTCTTTCTTTGATGTTATACTTTTGCTCTTTCTTTAAATGTTTATTTCAATTTTCACAGATTTTCCGCTATTTTTCTCGATTATCTAAAAATCTAGACGTGATGGAGCAAAACGGTTTACGAATTCGGATTTAGTGACCCAAAATCTATAAGAAACACCTACTCTGATCCCAGTTGCTTTTCAAAAAAAATTTTTTGTGGTCCTGTGTAATTAGATGAATTATAAGTATGTCTAGACATAATAATAATTTCTTTTCTTTGAGTATCAATTTAATTTGGTAGAATTTTTATGATGGTATTAAATAGAAAAATGGCGTGCCGTATACGCACACGCAAAAAATATCATTCTAGTGCTAAGAAAACCAATTACTCAGTTTCTCTTTTTTTAAGTAACGATGATCTTTACAAAAAATGTTTTCTTGATAATACTACTTAAAATAAATAATATTCTAAATTCTAATTATTCAGTTCTTCAGTTAAGAATATAAAATTAAAACAAAAATTTGATTTGCTAATTATTTTGATAGGAGAAGTCAAGGCTATGAGGGTCAGACGCAGATCACAGTGCGTAATATCAGAAATAACTGATTTATTCGTTGTTTTGATACATTACATCGATCCGTACGTTTTGGCTCAGCTTTGAGCCATCTTCAGCGGTAGTTACAGAAGTTAAGTTACACATTCTCCGTACCGTATGGTGAGTTTACTGATTCAAAGTATCAGAAACATAGACCAATTGATCCATATTTGTAAATTCGTTCAATTAATGGTGAGATATTAAAAAGATACCTTAGGAAACTCACCATTCGGTCTGAAAAACGTGGAATACAGAGCCATGTACATAATGAATACTCTCTGCGAGAAGACTTGACGATCTTGTCGACACGACGCACAATGATATGAAAGGTCTTGCAAGAAGAGGCATGTCGTAGGTCAACACACCGGCGAGGATTATAACAAAGCACGATTTGACACCGTCACAATATTGCATGTATACCAATAGTAAAACCCCGATTTACCAACGACCAAAGTTCATGAGCATGGATTACAATTTGCTCAAAACCGTGACATATGCATGATGCAAAAAACCGGGTCATTTTGAGACGGTGTCAAATCGTGCTTTGTTATAATCCTTTGTTGACCTACGACATGCCTCTTCTTGCAAGACTTTCCATATCATTGCTGTGCATGTGTCGTGTCGATAAGATCGTCAAGTCTTCTCGCAGAGAGTATTCATTATGTACATGGCTCTGTATTCCACGTTATTCAGACCGAATGGTGAGTTTCCTAAAAAATCTTTTTAATATCTCAACATTAATTGAACAAATTTACAGATATGGATCAATTGGTCTATGTTTCTGATACTTTGAATCGGTAAACTCACCATACGGTACGGAGAACGTGTAACTTAATTTCTGTAACTACCGCTGAAGATGGCTCAAAACCAGGGTTGGCATGTTTTAAACAATTTGTTTAAAACTGTCTGATTAAAACTGATTTAAAACAGTGGACACTGTTTTAAACATTTTTGTTTTAAACAGTTTTAAACTACTGTTTAGAACTGTTTAAAACACTGCAATTAAAAACATGTGATTATTTAGAAAAAATTGCAAAAAAAACAAAAACTAAACTTTTATTTAGTTTTTTATCTATATTATTTATGTAGCATATAAATATAAAGATATATATACTAAAATAAAAATTAAAAATGATAAGATGGGTATTATTCTATTATTTTAGCAGAATATTTATTTTTAGATATTAAATAACAGTCATCACAATAAAGACTACTTAACTTAGTAGATATTGAATGACTTTACATTTTAGCAGTTTAAAATAATAGTACATAGCAGGTACATTTTAGCATTTTAAAGTAATAGTGTATAGCAGGTAGCAGGTCAGTAGTTCGTAGTTGTAGTTATTGATATTTAATATATTCAATTAATCTTTATTTCACTCCCCTTCCGGGGTTGGAAAGGCGTTTTTTTCAGTAAAAACGTTCCCAAAAACCTTTACAATTTCTGCTATACAAATAAAATCATATACATTATACATTCAATCATTAATCATATACATTTTATATCTATAATATAATTTTTCTTATTTCTTCTTTCCCCGACCTGGTCATTGAGCGACCTCACATCTCATTTCCCTTCCCTTCGTCTTCCATCCGGCACCCTTCTGGTCATCTCTTTCAGTTTCCTTTAATTCCGCACCCCTCTGACTTCCTCCTTTCTGTCACTGCTCTTCCCTTTTCTTTCCGGCTCTCTCCCTTCTCTTGTTCGACGCCTTCCTTCTTTCTTATTCTACGTTCACTCTGCAAATAACTGTATTAAAGATTATTCTTACATTCTTACAATCTTACCTCCTTCTCCCCTTCCTCTCCCTTAATGCTTCTCTCTTTATCTCCCTTCATCTCTCCTTTCCATCCTAAATTTCTCCTATTCTTTTTTCTTCCTATCTGCTTCGTCCTCGTCCGTATCTATAAGGAGATTCTCCTCCATCCTTTTCGCTCTTTCTTCCTCCGCGGTCCTCTTTGGCCTCCCGCTGTCCTCTCCTCTCCTCTCTTTTCTCCTTTCTTTCTCCTCTCTTTCTCTTACCCTCGTTTCCACCGACTTGTCCTCGTCCATTTTCACCCTCAATCCGCTCTCTTCCTTTCTCTTTGCATCCAATACCTTCCGCTTATCCTCTTCAACAAAAATCATCAGTATTATTCTCTAATCTTTCTGACTAACTTGCCGCTGTATTAGCCTGCCTTCTTCTTCTCTCCAGCTCTGCCATCCATTTCTCTCCCTCTCCTTTTACTATTCAGTATCTTTATGATCTTCTCGCCAATTCCTTCTGGCTTCTCCCCTCCTCTCCTCTTGTGCACCGCTCTAACACATGCTCCCATGTCTCTGGTTCTGCACCACATATTCTACAGCTTCTTTTCTCTATTGGTTCCCAATATCTTCCACCTCTCATCTCATTACCTAGCCTAAATCTCGCTATCCTGATCATGAACTTCTCTTTCCCTTTTTTCTCTAGGTATTCTGGTCTTCTGATTTCTGCTATCTCCCTGTACCACCTGTTATATCTAGACTCTCTTACTCTTTCATCTCTCTCTTGACTCTGAATGTCTTTGTCTCTTCTTGTTATCTCCTCTATACTGCTCCAGCCATTTCCTCTTTTCCTTTCTATCTCCTCAGTTGCGTATCCTCTTTTTTCATAGAAGCTCCTTCTCTCTTCTTCCCAATTTGCCTTTTCCTTCCTGACATTCCCTTTTATTTCTTTCCAGCATTCTCTTGCAATCTCATTTCCCTCTCCCCTTTCCAGTTTTTCCTCGTATTCCATCGCCCTTTTACCAGCACGTACTCTCATTCTGTCCCTCTTGGTTTCCTCCCTTATCATGTATCCGGGTGTGCTCCAATCTAGGCCCAATGTCCACCTTATATACCTTTCGTGCATTCTTTCTATTTTCTCTCTCTCTTTCCATTCCCACACTTCTGCTCCATATAAAGCTATGCTTGCTACCAGCGAATCGTATAACTTGATTCTTCTTATCCAGTCTCTTCCAAATAACCTTTTTCCTATTCCCCAAACCTGTCTCATTGCTATGGTAGCTTTCCTTACTCTTTCGTTTATATGCGCCTCCTGTCTTCCGTTCTTTTGGAATGTGTAGCCTAGATAGCAGAATTCCTTTACCTCCTCTATTTCTTCTTCCTTCCATTTCCATTCCATTTTCTTTATGTTACCTCCTCCCTTCCTGAATCTCATTACCTTTGTTTTCCCTACATTCACTCTCAGCTTTTTTCTGTCGAAATATTTCTCCAGTCTTTTCATCATCTTCTTCATCTCCTCTTCGTCCTCTGCTATAGCTACTACATCGTCTGCGTATGCTAACGTCCAAAATTTTATTCTCCCTACTACCACGCCTCCATCTTGCCCCCTCCTCATTGTTTCCTCTAAGTCTGCCAGCAGCAGTATAAAGAGCATAGCGCTCGGCGGGCATCCCTGTCTGACTCCTTTGACCGTCCAGAAGCATGATCCCTTTTCTCCTTTCACTCTTACCACGCTTCTTGTCTCTTCGTACAGATCTTCTATCCTAGTTCTCAGCTGTTCACTAATCCCTTCTCTTTTCAGTACCTCCCAAATTTTTTCTCTGTTCACAGAGTCGAATGCTGTTTTCAGATCAATAAATGCTGCCACTAGCTTCCCTCTTTTTTTTGCTAACAGCCATTCCAATTACATAATTCAGTGCGTATATATTCTCCATTGTACCCCTTCCTTTCCTGAACCCTGCCTGTGTTTATGGTAATATTCTTCTTTCTTCCGCCTCCTTCTCCAATCTTTTCGGCAAAATTGCCGCGTATATTTTATAGTTTGTGTTCATTAATGTCACCCCTCTGTAATCTTGTGCTTCTTTTCCTTCTTCTTTCTTTACTATTGGTACTATTATACCTTCTTTCCAGTCTTCTGCTATTTCTTCTGTCCTCCACGCTGTATCACATACCTCCCATATTTTTTCCTTCAATCTCTCTCCTCCATATATCCATACCTCATTTGGCAATCCATCCGTACCTGCTGCTTTCTTTTCTTTCATTTCTTTAATTACTTCTTCCACTTCCTCTCTTCTTATTCCTTCCTGCTCCTCTTTGCCACCCATTCTTTCCTCTCCTTTCCTGTCTTTTTCACGCGGTTTCACAGTTACTCCTTCCAATAGCTCCATGAAGTGTTTATTCCATTGCTCCTCCGTTATTTCTTCGCAAACCTCTTTTCTACCCTTCCTTTCTCTGTTTATAAATCTCCATACTTCCTTCTAGCTAGTTGCTTCTCTCGCCTCTTTTATAACTCTCTCCCTTTCTATCTCTTTCTTCTCTTTTATTTTCTCCTCATATTCTTTTTTCTTTAGAATGTACCTCTTTTTATCTACTTCTCCCTTCCTCCATTTAACTAGTTTCTCTCGTGCTTCTCTCCTTAGTCTTACACATTCACTATCCCACCATCTGCTTTTTTTCTTCGATCTCTGGTCTTCTCTTATTTCTTTCCAAACAGCAGCTTGTTTTATCTCTCTATACACAGAGAGGTTAGATTGACATGTAGACTGTGCGTGTGTCTTGCGTTTTGCGAACTGCGGCCTATGTAGACCGGGCTTAACGGCGCGCCTTATTTCTCACAGCCTCCGCCGTTAGCGTTTTCAATTTTTTAAATTTTGGCAACGTTATTTATATATTTACAGTTTAATGTTACGCTAGCGAAAAATTTAAATGCCTGATAGCGTTTTTCTTTGGCAGAACTGGTGCGCACTCAGTGCACATTAAAGCCGTCGTACACAAAACAATGTAAAGTGTATGTTTAATATAAACGGGTTAAGTCACGAAAGCCTCTATACTTTATTGTACTATTTGGTAAAATATGTATTGGGTATTTTATCAATCAAAATATTTGCATTTTACTTTAAATATTAAAGATTAAATCAGTGTACAACGGCTTTAATGTGCACTGAGTGCGCACTAGTTCCGCCAATAAAAAACGCTATGACATTATTATTACTTATGGATGCTCCGCACATATTTTAAATCTTCTTGCATAGATCAAAGCTATCAAGTGTTTTTTTTGCTTGTTTAAAACATATTTTTTTTGTTTAAAAGATGTTTTTTTATACCTTAGTTTAAAACACAAATAAAACAAAACATTGTTTTAAACAAAAAAAAACAATGTTTTTTGTTTAAAATAAAAAAAACATGTTTTTTGCCAACCCTGGTAAAAAAAATCCTGGAGACTGTTTGACTTTGAAAATCGTCATTTCCAGGTCAAATTCTTTTTTTCGCTATTTTAGCCTCAAAGTTGGTATATCCACATTATTTATGCGCTGAGTGCGAAAAAATAGTACTGCGTATCGCAAAACTAATCTCATTTTCAATGTGGATTCATGGTGTAAAATTGAAATCATCGAAAGTATTTACCAGCGAGTTAGCACTCGGTACTTTCTTTCTTCTAGAGGCCTAACATTTTTCACTATTGGATTGCATAAGGTAAATTTGCTGCAGATCGCTACTATTGATTCATAATCTATTACGATTAGAATTCTTGCAGTACATATTTATTTGTTACTATTATCTTTTTTTTCTGACACTATTATCTAATAGTATATTGTGCATCAAGGGGTGAAAGTAGCGTTTTTCAGACGAGTGTGAAGTTTGCCGCCCGAGCCGAAGGCGAGGTTACTTTCCGCCCGCTATGCCGCCCTGGCGTGAAATTGGTCACTCTCGCCTCTCTCTAGGCACGGAAGTCGAACTTTCCGTGGAGGTGTTGTGAAAACATTTTATCAGATTCTTATCTTTGATAAAATGACTGAAAATGAAGCTTGGAGTAGTGGCGAGTCCGAACCAGAGGTACAAGACTCAGACAATGAAGAAATTGATGACATTGATTTGGGAGATAAATATGACGGAAGTCAAATTTTTGAGGACACGTATTTTTACCCATCAATCAAAGACTTCGAAGGTAGTTCCGAAATAAATTCTAATATCTCTATATCAGGGAATAATCCAATCGATTATTTCAATTATTTTTGTGATTCTTCTCTACTTCAAAATATTATAGACGAGACGAATCGTTATGAAACTCAAAATGATGAAATAAAATCTTCACATATGCAATCTTGGAGACCTCTTACAAAACATGAGCTTGAAAATTTTCTTGGTCTTTCGATTCTAATGGGTCATGTTCGGAAAGGCAAAGTAAAAAGTTATTGGTCTACAGATCTCTTACTACACACTCCAATTTTTTTTCAAACAATGTGTCGCGATAGATATCTTCTCATTCTGCGTAATTTACATTTCCACGATAACAAAGAAATTATAAATCACCCTTTAGTGAAAATAAAGCCAATAATAGACCACCTACAAAACAAATTTTCGGCAGCTCTTATTCCAGGCAAAAATCTGTGCATAGATGAAAGTTTGTTATTATGGAAAGGTAGGCTTCGATTCAAGCAATATATTCCCTTGAAGAGAAATCGTTTTGGCATCAAGGTTTTTCTGATAGTAGACTGCAAAACTGGATTTATATTGGGCTTTATTGTTTACACTGGTGGGGACACCGATTATCAAAAGTTTGGTATGGGTATTACTGGCGATATTGTCGCTCACTTCTTACAACCTTATTTTTATAAGGGTCATGTTATGTATGTAGACAATTGGTATACATCTCCTACTTTAGCAGAATTTTTACACGATCGTGATACAGGAATATGTGGCACGGTGAAAGCAAATAGAAAGGGAATGCCAAATCTAGACAAGAAATTAGCTCGAGGTGAAGTACAAGTCGCTCATAATGATACATGGATGGCAATGAAGTGGGAAGATAAACGTAGTGTTCGCATGCTTACAAGTGTGCACGAACTTGAATTCTGCGCAACTGGAAAAAAAAATTACAAAACAGGAGAAGACATTATAAAGCCAACATGTGTTCATGAATACAATCAAAATATGGGCGGTGTAGATAATATCGATAGACAATTATCTATAACAGAATCAGTGCGAAAAACAATAAAGTGGTATCGCAAGCTCTTTTTTCACCTTCTTGATCTATGTTTATGTAATGCTCATGCTTTATATAAAATGAGAAATGAAGAGCATATATCATTTCCTTCATTTCGATTAGAGATTGTTAAATTATTATTGAAACTTGATCCTACTAAAAACTACGCTTGCAACAATGTTTCTCCCACTCGATTAGTTGGCCGACATTTTCCGAAACGTGCTACAAGTCGAAGGTGCCACTTGTGCTCTTTGCGTAAGAATAAAAGTCGAACGATGTACATGTGTCCTACTTGTGATGTTCCTCTATGCGCAGCACCATGCTTCGAAGAGTACCACACACAAGTGCAATTACCATAAAGTCAAGCACCCCGACGTGAGTGGCAAGGGGACTCACGAAAATCAAGCACCCCGACGTGAGAGGCAAGGGGACTCACGAAAATCAAGCACCCCGACGTGAGAGGCAAGGGGACTCACGAAAATCAAGCACCCCGACATGAGAGGCAAGTGGACTCACGAAAATCAAGCACCCCGACGTGAGAGGCAAGGGGACTCACGAAAATCAAGCACCCCGACGTGAGAGGCAAAGGGACTCACGAAAATCAAGCACCCCGACGTGAGAGGCAAGGGGACTCACGAAAATCAAGCACCCCGACGTGAGAGACAAGGGGACTCACGAAAATCAAGCACCCCGACGTGAGAGGCAAGGGGACTCACGAAAATCAAGCACCCCGAAGGGATCGTTTTTTCGCCACGTCCACGTCGTCGATCCTGGGTCACGCTAAGAGCGAAAGCCGAAGAATTTCTTCTATAAAATTTAATAGAGCTACTAGTTTTTTGAAAAACTCTATTTTAGGAAGGCATCGTCCACCTTCATTTTAGATAAGAGGGACTGAAGAAGCCATTGTGCATCTTCACGGATGTAGTTGGAGTTCACTGCGCTTTTGGTATAAAATAGATCGTCATTTTGAGGTCAAGGATGCTTTCAAGATTTTTTTCAATATGTTTTTCGTACTCAGAACATCAAAAAACATGAATATACCAACTTTGAGGCTGAAATAGCAAAAAAAAATTTTTTTTATATTGGCCTTTACGTTGCGGCCGGGGGTGGTCGAAATATCGACCACCTGTCAGGTTGGGAATTTAGAATGAGTAATCCGTTGAAATTATATATAAATTTTGGGTCAAATGAAAAGTCGATTTGAACCAAAATTTTCCCGGCCTCTAAAGGTTAATAACCACGATTTAAGCAACGATTTACCTTTATTAGTGCCCTGGCAATGGCGACTCTTTGACGTTGTCCGCCACTAAGGGCAAAGCCTTTTTCTCCGACCATTGTATCCAATCCGTCAGTCATTTTTTCCGCAAACTGCAACACATGCGCTTGTCTCGCGGCCTCTTCTCTTCCACATCGACGTCCGTCGCAGATTCCATTCCGTATAATATGTTGTCCCTTATCGAGCCGCTAAAGAGAATTGGCTCTTGGGATACAATACTAATTTGGGACTTAACCCACATGGGATCGAGTAGACGGAGATCGTGATTGTCAAAGAGTATTGACCCTTCGGTAGGGTCGTACAATCTCAATAAAAGTGACGCCACGGTAGATTTACCGGAACCTGAGGAACCAACGATTGCCGTCACAGAACCTTTCTCTACGTTTAAATTAAAACTTTTCAACACAAGCATCTTCTCTCGCGTTGGATACGCGAAGGAAACATCTCGGAACGTCACGTTGTCTGATAATTCTTTCCCTAAAATTTGCCCGCCCTCAATGGGAATAAGCGGCTGTCGATCGATTAACTCGAACAGACGAACATTTGCGCCTAGAGCCTTATTTAACTCACTAAACGTCCTGGACAATCCGTTCAGAGATATGCCCACGTAACCGGCGTACAACAAAAAGGCGCTTAAGCTTCCAACTGTTATGTCGGAGTTTGATACCATGATTCTTTTCAAGATACGTCCCCAAAAGACAGCAACGACCGCGACAGGCGGTACTATAGCTAAGCCGAGTAAAGCTAGCGACGGCGATACATAAAACATCATGGATACTCCTGTAATGGCTATAATAGCGGAGCGCAAACCATCTGATACATTGGACGTGACAGCGGAGCTAATAAGTTGTGTATCTCCTGGAAAAAAAGGATAATGAAATCAAAATGATAGATTTCGATGCCTTAATGATACGTTATATCTGATTAAAAGCGTGAAACGTACCGCTCAATCTCCCGACTAGTTCTCCCGTACTTTCTCTGTCAAACATTGCTGTTTCCTGTTGAAGGATAGCGGCGTACGCCTGTTTCCTAAGGGACTGCGTGATTCTGTGCCCCGCCGTCGACATTAGATAAACTCTGCCAAAGTTGCTCACACCGCCTATGAGAAATACCACAAAGAGAGCAAGCGTTAGCCGATTAAGGTTTTCTTTCATGTTCGTTTTTTACACGGTATTGACAACGTCTATCACTTTGCCAAAGCAGAACGGGACTGCCATTGTTACGCTGGACGACACGAGCAACAAGGCGACGGCCTTCAACAGGGTCCACTTCTCGGGGGCGGCCAGCAAAAGTAAAGTCTTCAATTCCGAGCGTCTCTTCGCCTTAACCGCGTGTACTACGGGCATAGATGCGTCGGACCGGATAGGGTTGGTCGTATAGTGTCCGATGAACACGCGGCCCTTCCTCGAGAATCTGACAATCCTGCTTGTGTCGGCCTTCGATTCGGGTTAACCTAAACACAAAACAGTGTCACTCAGGATTTTATTGGAACATCGTGACTACGCGTATGTACGATCGAATACGTACGATCAGCTTTGCGGGAAACTGTCCAAATTCTCCTGAGTATTCTGTTGTTTGATTAAATCGCAATAATTCGTAATTGCACGCACCTCGTATGTGCTGATTGTACATACTCCGTTTCTTCTCTTTACTCTACTGCACTACTAGTGCACTTTCTACACTCAATATGGCAAGAAGGAGGGGTCGACCCACACGTACGTTACGATGTACATGTGTGAGTGTGCGATCCGCTAAAAACAATGTTCAAAAGATTGTTGAGCGTATCGAAAACGGCGGATCGTCTGTGATTGGTCGCAGAGTTCGATACGCCCGGTACGCGCGTATCGCGATACGCGCCATGGGACGGCACCCTAATTATGAATGGGTGAAATTACGAAAGCGCACGGTATTATGTTTCCGCGGCTTGTGATTGGTCCTCCAGGACCATGTTCTCGTCGACCTCGCCGGTACCTTGTTGTTGGCTGGCAGCTATGATGTCTGCCTCGCCGTCTCCAGCGGGCTGTTCTCCCTCGGTCAGGATTATCGCTTCCGCTATTGCCTCGGGAATCTGCTCCAGAATCTGGCTTGTCGATATGCTCTCGAAACTTATGTCTTCCACCGGTTCCGCTTCCAGATTGGCCACCTCGACGGCTCCCTCGGACGGCTCCGCCATGCCCGGATCCCGAGCTGTCACCTGAGATCCTACGATTGGCTGGCAGGCTCCGCCGCTGCGCCTAGAGCTCGACGATGGAACGGAGGCTTTAACCTTCGATTACAACGTCCGTTCGCTACCGCTATATCCGAAAGACTGCCTCGAGAAACGATGTTCGCTTCGCCTCTCCACCATGCCGCGTCGCTCCCACTTTCGTACTTGTTATTCACGTCTATTGTATTCGGATCGTATTTACCCGCGCTATCTCGTGTCCGCCGCATGACTCTCACGCGTTCGCCTAGTGGATCCTTTCCAGAATATTCTACCCGCGGAAGCTTCTCGTCGTTCTTCGGTGGATTTCCATACACTGGCGCCGATTCTCCAGGTCGATAGCGTCTGGTCGAGTTGCTCGGACGTTGACGAGGACCCCTGCACACGTATTCCGGGATGCTCCCCGTTATGTTCCCGGTGTCGCTTCCTGGCGAAGTTGCTTAGTTTTACTTTGCCGCGTTCGCCGACGACGCCGACCCCTTTGTGGTGTTTTCTAGGTCGCTCCTGTGTTAATTCTATCGACTGTTCCAGGAGAAGATGTTGGTGCCGCTACTTCCCGGCACTATGATTTTTCTCGACGCCGACTTCATGGGCGTGTCCCCTGGGTCTCCCTGGTCACGTCTTCAGCGCCTGTTCCAGGAGAAGACGCTGGTGCCGCCAACTCGTAGCACCGTTGACTTCCGTCGACGCCGACCTCATAGGTGCATCTCTAGGCTCGCCCTGATCACCTCTCCGTGGTCTGTTCCAGGAGAAGACGTTGATGCCACCAACTCCTGGCACCGTCGCTTTTGGATGACGCCGACCCTATAGGCGTGTTCTTGGGATGGTCCTGAGCCTCTCCATATGCTTTGTTCCAGGAGAAGACGTTGATGCCGCCAATTCCTGGCACCGTCGCTTTTGGATAACGCCGACCCTATAGACGTGTTCCTGGGATGGTCCCGAGCCTCTCCATATGCTTTGTTCCAGGAGAAGACGTTGGTGCCGCCAACTCCTGGCTTCGTCACTTTTGGATGACGCCGACCCTATAGTCGTGTTCCTCGGATTCCTCCGAAGGTGTCTACATGTGTTATTCCAGGCGATGGTGCTGGTGCCGCAAACTCCTGGCCCCCTGGTTCGAGGATGACGCCGCCCTCGTAGGCGTGTTCCTCGGCCTCCTCTGATGACGTTTGGCACCCTTGCTCCCGAAGAAGATGTCGGTGCTGCCAACTTCTGGCACCGTTGAATTAGGATGACGCCAATCGCATAGGCGTGTATATTGGGTGTCGCGCAATGTCTTTTTAATGTTTATTCCAGGCGAGGACGTCGGTGCCTCGAACTCCTGGTACCGCAACACTACGTCGGAGCCGCTTTTACGGGCATGTGTCTCGGGTACGCCATTCAGTATTACATGATTGATTCCTGGAGATTTTCACGGTTCTTGTTTATTACGCACGCCGTTAGGGATTCGCGCGCGCGTGGGAATCGGTGCCGTCGTGCTGTTGTCCTGGTGCGGAGGGCGACCGCTGTACTCGTGTCCGTGTCTTAAGATACGATGTGTGAACCGGGTTTATGACACGCGCTGTCCGCGAATATTACGAGCATTACATCTCCTCGCGATGCATCGTGCTCGGTGCACGAATTCGCTGCGTGTGTTCAGAGACCGGTACCGTTGGGTTAAACCCCTGGCGTGCATAGTGTTCATCGCGCAAGAAATTCTAAACAACATCCGGATACTCCATGTGCGTGCTCTTCGCTTGGAGCAATATTTCCTGCGTGCGATATTGGGCAGACCTTCGTGTTCGGCGACCTGTCGTTTCTAACCTATGTTTCTGCGAAACGTGCGTGAACCGCTGTTGTAAATCTTATAAATTGATATAATATCCGCGTTCTTAGATCGAGAGCACTCCTGTTGCGCTTCGAGTATATGTGTGTTTTTTGCGCCTTGCGTTTTGTTTTATGCGATTATCTTTTACGATTACTTTCGCTTAATGTCATTTATTCTTAACTATAATGCGTGTATCTAGTTTATTATATTCAATATATATTAAATAATCTTGCGTAGATTTCTCGCGTGCGATTTCACAGCCTTATGATTATTAATTTTATGTTCTGTGAGTCTTAAGTATTGCTCCTTGGCATCGATTCTGTAACTTTTTGGTAGTGAAAATGCGACTTCGCGCGATTCAGTAATTTTCATCATGGTGGAAATGCGAGCCATCTCACGGGAGTTTATTCGGCAAGAAATTTCTTGTCGAATGGTGAGATCTGACAGAGAGAGACTGAGAATAGAGTGAGAGAGAAACTATAGGAGTGTCATGACGCACTTTTGTGATGGTTTAAGGTTAAGCGTTAGGTTTCGTCGTTTCGTGCAAATTTGCGAAAGTAAAAAGTGAAAAATGGCAATATACGTGGCTGCTATTTTACTACTTGGTGACGAAGAAGATGATGATTTGGAACCACGCAATCATGTAATGAGAATCCAACGAAAGATTCTTATAGCGTTTTTCATTGGCAGAACTAGTGCGCGCTCAGTGCACATTAAAGTCGTTGTACACTGATTTAATCTTTAATATTTAAAGTAATATGCAAATATTTTGATTGATAAAATACCCAATACATATTTTACCAAATAGTACAATAAAGAATAGAGGCTTTCGTGACTTAACCTGTTTATATTAAACATACACTTTACGCGTTGATTTGTGTACGACGGCTTTAATGTGCACTGAGTGCGCACCAGTTCTGCCAAAGAAAAACGCTATTAGAGACGTATCCGATCCATTCTCCGTCCCTGATAATGAATTTCGTAGACTGTACAGGTAAATATTTTTATATTTAAAATCCTTATTAGTGGCAAAGGGTTTACGTTGCAGTGTGATTTCATGCTTTTTATATGTTTTAGACTAACAAAGGAAACAAGTCGTATGCTAGTCGAAGAATGTGCACCATTTATGCCTCAGAAGTCACGACAAACTGCGATACCTGATGAATTGCAGGTACAATATATTTTAAATTTCTCATTTATGTAGCGTCATTAAATTATTAATGATTTCTCTAACCTTACATTCCATGTGTTATTTCATTTAGATTCTGGCATCGTTAAGCTTCTTTGCATCGGAGATTCAATTTCTCATCAAAGAAGAGTGGGCCAAGATTTTTTAACGTGCATGTCTCAAACTTCAATAAGCCGTTCTCTTCACGCAGTTGTAAATGCACTAAATGCTATGATGGACAATTGCATTCGTTTTCCAGTAACCGCTAACAAGATTCAAGAAATCAAACAAGGGTAATAATAATTTGTATGTGCGTGCGTGCGTGCGTGTGGCTTTTAGGACCATTCCAGAATAGGTTGCAAATGCCCCGTTGCCAGTTGCGAAGGATGTAATAACAATTTTCCAGTGGTAGTTGCTATCCTTCACAATTGGCAATGGGGCATTTGCAAGCTATTTTTGAATGGTCCTAAAGGATAAAAATATTCTATTAAAATAGGCCTGTTTGTTTTAGCTGAAATGTTTGTAAGTTTATCTTTTCTTTTTTTCTCTCTAACTTGAAAAAAATAAGAGGAAAGATGAACCGTGCAAGAACCGTTCAGCTAAAATAAACAGGCCTATACATATATATAATAACTTTTTTTCTAGATTTTTCGAAAAAAGTGGTTTTCCGGGGGTAATTGGAGCAATAGATGGGACACATATTGCCATTTTTCCACCCGAAGCTGAGAGGGAATATTTATTTATTAATAGAAAGTTATACCATTCATTAAATGTGTTAGCTGTAAGAAGTATATAAGTATTCTGTAATGCTAAAATATATATAGAAAATATAATATAATACATAATAAATTACTAAATAATGTGATGTGATTTCAGATTTGTGATTCCAACTGCGAAATTCTTGCTGTAAATAGTGCCCATGGTGGCCGAACACATGATGCTCGAGTGTTACGATCATCGAGAATATTTGCTCATTTAGAACGGAAACACAGAGAGGGTGAAATAGATTCATGGCTTTTAGGTAAGAAATTATATTGTCCAGTAATAATATTGATATACAAAAATAATCGTATGCATGCTTTACTGAATTTTTTAAATAGTATTTTTTATTTTCTTTATTTCCTTTTTCTTTTTCTTTTCTACATCTGTTAAAAAAGGCTGTGTTGGTTTTAAACTTACATTGTAGATTTATTATGATTATTTTAGTTTTAATAATTGTAAGAGAAAAATATTCTTTAATTGTACGTTTTAGGTGATTCTGCTTACCCTCTTTTACCATTTTTGCTGACGCCGAAGCTAAATGAAGTGAAAGGAACTCCAGGCGCTAGGTACACAGAACATCATGTCCGGACTCGTGTGTCTATAGAGCGATGTTTTGGGATTGTAAAGGGTCGTTGGTGTTGTTTACGAAAGGAAAGAGCTTTACATTATCGTCCACAATTCGCTGGTATTTTTACTTTTTAATGTCTTTTATTATTTCATAGTTTTCTTTAGTTTAACATTCGGTGTACAACAAGGATAAATGATGCATCATGCGCATCATGCGTGAATCGGAAAGTACCCTCGGTCTACAATAAATGTTTTAAGCCCTAAGCCTTAAGAAATTGATCAATCACAGTCGATTTTGAGGAGAATAATTGACTGTGATTGGTCAATTTCTTAAGGCTTGTAAGACTTAAGACATAAGACAGTATTGTGTGTTACTAAAAACAAAGATTTAAAGCATAAAATATTGTCTTGAAATTATAAAGTCAACCATTTTGCCCAGTCCCTTATTCCGAATGTAGGTTACAAGTTGCTATTTTATAATTTTACTATTTATTGCTATGTATAGAGGACAGTTCCCTATTATGAGATAGGATTCTAATATGAGATATTATGTGATATAATTTTATAATGTGTCCCATATGGGGACATATATGAGGGCCTATTAGTTTAGCAGAAACTCCGCTATCTTATAGGATCTTATCTCATAATAGGGGACTTTTCTTTATTAATTAATGAAATATTTTTTTCTCATACTTACAGCTCTCATCGTCAATGCTTGTTGCGTTCTGCATAATATGGCAATCAGATGGGGGATTCCATACGATGAAATACATCTAGATGAATTGGACATTATACCACCGATACCATATAATGGTGTTAACGAAGAAAATAGAGAACAAACACGAAATCGAGTGATCCAGTGGTATTTTTCTAATTAATCTTTCTCGATGTTGTCATCTGATTGTATCTTTTCAAATACAAATGTATTATATTGCGATATTTTCTGAGCGATTGAAACGTTTCTAATAGTTTTTAACGTTTTTGTCATTAACTTTTATATTTACTAAGAGTAATTTTAAGGTGCTTGTTAAACATTTTTTGAACAATGCTAATTTCTTGTATTTAATCAGGTTAATTGTAAGATCGATGAAATATGAAGCAGTCATAATTGTTCTTGAATTTAAATTGTAAAAGAAATAATATTTGTAAACACATTACTGTGTGATAAAATATATGTTTATATTTTCGTAACAAATAATATTTGTGAACACATAATATTACAATATTATTTGTAAACACATAAATAATATTTGCAAACACATTATTGTGTGATAAAATATATGTTTATATTTTTATAACAAATACACGTGTACTTTATTTTTTTATTCTAAATATTGTGGAGCGTAGGACTGAATAACATTCGTTAAATCATCCATCTTTTTATTTAACGATATCAGAAGTTCAATATGTTCCTGGTGAGCTTTTTTTTTTAATTTTAAATCTTCTTTGGTTATGACCA
The DNA here is from genome assembly GCF_030848795.1 of Temnothorax nylanderi. Taxonomy (NCBI): domain Eukaryota; kingdom Metazoa; phylum Arthropoda; class Insecta; order Hymenoptera; family Formicidae; genus Temnothorax; species Temnothorax nylanderi. The sequence goes on from NW_027249857.1 coordinate 37,215, forward strand.
TTTTTTCCTCTTTTAGTTGCAATAATCGTTCCTGAATATGAGAATAATCCGAGGTATGCTGTTCCAACAAATGTTTTACATCTTGCTTCTTAAATTTCTTGTTACCGGTATCTGAAGAAATTAATTCAATAACATTATGATTAATCTATTGTTGAAGACCGCAACAATATTTTATTTTATTTTTTTGACCTTCCGAAATTCTATTATTGAAGGGAATAATTTATTATTTCCTTCAATAATAGAATTTCGGAAGGTTGAAAAAATAAAATAAAATATTGTTGCTATTACACGAGTCGTTATTAGTAATTAATTTTAGTTACCTCTGTCATCAGAATATCTCCCCTTGCTTTTTGGAGTCTCCATATTCTCTATGGAAGCGAGTACATTGAAGGATTTCTGAAACATAGCAAAATATCTTTATTGTAAATACAAGGAATAACACATCGTGCAGAGAAGAAAACATCATACATCATTATTTATTGGAAGATTCTCTGCGTCGTCTATCACGTTACTATGGGGGTGTTTCTGAAATTTATTAAGATAACAAAAATTAATATTATCATTTTAAAATTCTAAAATAGTAAAATAACATTACCTCAACATTACTCTGCTAGGAGGATCTTGCTGCATCTTGCAGTCCACAGGAGCCCGAAGTCTCCCCCCAGGGGGTGGGGGAGGCCACCGTGGACTCTTAGGAGTCCCTAGGAGCCTTCCCCACTACGGGTACTTGCGCACCCGGGGTCCCGAGCACACCAGTACCGTAATCTCCGTTAGTCTTCGGACTGGCGGAGACCGGGGAGTCCTCCGGGACTCGCGAGGTAGGCGACCTCTATAATCAGTTCGCCCGGCTCGGACGGGGCCGTGAGGGAGTAGCCGTGGCTCCCAACCGTCCTCCCAGGGGTCGGGGGCGGCCGCCGGGGGTCCTTCGGGGTCTCTGGTGGGCGTCCCCGATGCGGGTTTGGCGAACCCGGGGTACCCGAGCTCGGGCAGGCTGGGCTCAAAAGGTGTGGAAGCCAACCAGCCTAGGAGAAGGTCACTCCGAAATTAAACCAAAATTTCCTAAAAATAATGATGAGCATGGAAAAGAGAACAAACTCCCTGGGTTCGGATACCAGGGGCCGGCTTGGGGGGGGGGGTAGCGTCCCAGCTCCCCCCTTGTCGTCAACGAGCGATGGGCGACCCGGCGGGTCTGGAGCGAGCCCGCCGGGCGAATTGGCAATCGCTGCCAGTAGGAGTAGTGAGAGCGAAGAGAGCGAGAGTCCGTGGGTGGTCTCGCCAATTAGGGGAGTTAGGGACAGGGAGAATCCCGTCGTGGCGGAGTGGAGGGATTCCCACCTGAAATATTGGAAGGGAGTGATTCGAAAGGCGGGTGATTACCGGGGTAAGAAGTTATTCGAGATTGTGTTGGAAAGAATGGAGATCGACCTGAATGTGGAGGAAATCCACATACAGGTCGTTACAGAGGTGGCAGCCTTGATAATAGGGGAGATGGAAAGGAAGGGCTGGGAAGAGAGAAGAGCAGAGGGAAAAGATTGACAGTCAGCAGGAAAGGATTGACAATCTGGAGGAAGAATTAGGGGGATTAAAGGAGAAGTTGAGGATGGCTAGTGAGCGCCCTCCGGTGAGGAAGGTGAGTGGGCGAGATGCGTTCACTCAATCGGAGGACGTTCTCATAGAGGTAGAGGGCGAAGGCCTCCCAGGCTGCGCCCCGTACTACAAGCAGGGGAAACGACCCCCCAGGACGGGGGGCGTTCGGGGATCGGGGGCTTGACGCGAGAGTGAGCTCTCGCGTCGATGCCCTCGATCAAAAGATGGATGCCTTGGTGAGGGAGGTACGCTCCCCCTCCCCAGGAGTGGCTTCCCCTCCCCATCCCTAGACATTCGCGCGGAGCCGGCTCGCGGGGGGAGAATGGCGGGGGGAACTGGGTCCCTTTTCCGAGCCCTGTCCCCCTGGGGGGGGGGGTCCTGCGCGATTGAGGGAGGTGGGGCGCACTGGGACCTGTCCCATTGTCCCTTGGTTTCTCGGCCCGCGGGGGGGATGGTCGGGGGGTAATGAACCTTTCCCATGCCCTGTCCTCCCGTGGGAGCTGGGGCCGGGGGTCCGGGGGGCTCGGTCATTGGCGTGCAGCCCGCCGACGTCACGGATGTGTGACGGGGCGGTCTGGGGGGGCTTGGTCGGATCCTCCACGGAGTTTCCGACACGGGTGCTCCTCTGGGTCGCGGAGGGCTGGGGTCGGGCCCTGTGCGGCGGCAGGAAACGCCTTGGGCCCCGGCCCTGCCTGCCCTCAAAAAGGGCGCGAGGGGGGGAGGAGCCCACTCCCTCGGGAGTGGTAGCTTCTCCCCTCTCTCGCCCGGGGGGCGGGTGAGCGGTCGGGGCTTGCCGCTCGCCCGCTGCATGAGCCACCCCGGAGCACAGTGGGATGAGTACGCCATTTTTTTCAATATTCAATATCTAGAAAATAAGCAACTATAATAAAAAATATGTAAGAAGCAAAGTTGTAGGGCTTCTAAAAATGTATCTAAAAAACACCTTTTTAAACCATTTGTTACAAGTTCATATAATAACGTAATAATAACATGTTATTAATGCTGCTCGTTATTAACGAAACTTTCGGTTTCCTCTCTTCTTTAATGAATTTTATTATTTAAAATTATGTAAACCTAGAAAAAAAGAACTTATGACATATATAATATTAGTGTATTATGAAGATGGATCTTACTTTTAATCCAATAAAAGATTTAATGCGTCCGGATGCAATTCTAGTTTGTTCTTTGGAAGAATTTTTCTTTTTTCTGACATTACCGGATCTGAAGTAATGAGAAGCATATGTATAACATCTTCATTTGTTGTAATTCTGGATCGTTTCCGTGAATAATGTAGACGTATACTTCTATAATTTTTATGTCGTGCTTCCTGAGCTTCTTCTGATAATTCGCCAATTGGGAAAAACAACGAATTAATTATTGCTGAGCCATGAATCAGAATTTTATGCACTGATGCAGGCATATAGAACCATCCGTATAACTCAACATATAACTTTGCTGTGTCAAATGCATATATATCAAATTTCTCTCCATCGATCTCTTTTCCACTACTTGATAACACTTGAAGAATTACCGAAAATCGTTCAATTAGTTGTTTGTCAACTTTTGTTCGAGATTACGCTCGCGTTGCGCCATCTCATCAGATGGCAGCATCGATCGGGTATCGACAGGCCGGATCGACGCGGCAGCTTGCGCAAGCACGGGCGCGCTCATCGCGAGCTTCTCCCTCGCCTCAGAGAGAAACATGTCCGCGTTGTGATCGTACGTACGACGTGTGCTCTGTGAGTTCTGTTCGTAGAACTGCATACCGTGCCGCTCGCAGTGATTGAAGCTGCCAAGAGGCTGTAAAGTGTAAAGAGACCGCTCACCCCAGCCAGCTCTGGTACATCAACACGACGACTCAGGCTCACACGTGCGCGAGTGCCGACCGCCACGTGTCTCAACGGCTCACGGGCGAATCACCACGAGCGAGGCAATTTATACAATTGCCTCGCGCATCAAAAGACTTCTCATTATACACCGCTCATCGTTTCTCAGGTCAGACTGTACATATTTCATTAAAGACGGCTCAGACTGTGGTCTGAGTTACACAACAAATAAAGGCATAATTTGTTAACACCCTCCACGCGCGTCCTTCTCATCCCGCTACCATCGCCGGGATTAATCAGCGATTTCGCGAACATTTGGTCCTTCGAGCCGGATGCGTGGAACTTATGGTGTAACTCAGACACAGATCACGTGAAAAGGGCATGCCCTCCGCGATGTGCCACGTAGACATTATAGCGCTGTCGCGAGTGAAAGACAGACATTCTCACGCGCGCTCGCGAGTGTTACACGAGTGTTCACGCGCCCTCGCGAGTGTCACATAAACAGTATCACGTGCTCAATACATGACTCTCGCTTCGCATAGCGCTTTCTCTCGCGTTCCTCGAACGTTCTCGATTCGTGCAGCATTTTCTTACACGTGTCTCGACGTTTCTCAGGTTTCTCATCGTGAACAGCTCAGGGGCGGCTCATCATGACGGATCCCGCCAAAACCGGGACGGGAGGGAAGACCTCTCCATTACTCGAGCTGCCGACCGACAAGCGCACTTCAGAGCGTCAGGCCTCACCGGTGCGGCTGTCCGCGGAGCTCACGCTGAAGGTGCAGACGCAGATGAATCGCATCGCAACGGTGCGGGCCATCAACCAGACGTTGCCATCTACCGCAGATGACACGTCGGTGGATGAAATTCTCCAGATCTCGATCCAGCTCGAGGAAGTGCACAAGGCGTTCCTTAAGGAACACACCTATTTCGAAGCCTCATGGCCGGCGGCGCTCATCACTCATGAGTACTTCTCGAAGAACGCCTTCGCGGTGGAGGCGCAGGAGTGCATGGCGGCTCGTCGCTCTCTGGCGAAGCTCAAGGGCGCATTAGCGGAGAGGCTTGCTCCGAAGGCGGCGCTTGAAACGGTGCAGCCCTCACAGTCTCAACAGAGACTGCCGGACATAAACATCCCGTCCTTCAAGGGCGATTACGCTACTTGGCCCACGTACCGCGACCTATTCAGGGCCGTCATCCTTGATAGCCGACAAATCACTGACGTGGAAAAACTTCACTATCTGCGACTCTCGCTTGAAGGCACACCTTCTCAGCTCATCTCCGGACTGCCTCTCACCGGAGATTCTCTCAACCCGTCATTGGAGATGCTCGTCGAGCGATACGAAAACAAACGCCTGCTCATTCAGTCGTATCTGGACCAACTCTTTGCCAGCTCAACACCAGTGCAGAGAAACGCCGCATCACTGGACAAGTTGCTCAACACCTTCAAGGAAGGAATAAAGGGCCTGCAAGCCTTGGGCGTCTCACAGGATCTGGGAGACAGCATCCTGGTGTACCAGCTGTCCAGGCAGCTGGATCGCCAGACGAAGGAGCAGTGGGAGACGTCCCTAGGAGCAAAACGCGAGTATCCGCGATTCGAGCAGCTCGAGCAGTTTCTCACCTCTCGAGCTCGAGCACTCGAGAGGATAGAGTCCACGGTCAGCTCAGGGAGCACGGTCGCCTCAACATCCAGGCGTTCGACAGCTCACCATGCGGCAGTTCAACCGGCCCGCACGGAATCATCAGACGGCTCCACGGTGTACCCGTGTGACTGCTGCAACGGCACGCATTTCGTTGTGACGTGCACAAAATTTAGGGATCTCTCACCGGTCGAACGACAGAAACTTGTCATCTCACGGAGGCTCTGCTTCAATTGCCTCGGCCGCCACAACGTCCGCTCATGTAAGAGCTCACGGGGGTGCAAGAAGTGCACCAACCGACACCACACGATGCTGCATGAAGCTCATCAGGCGAACTTATCAGCGAAGCCGAGCACCAGCTCAGCTGCGGCAGCTCAATAGGAAGATGGTGCAATCGTCGCTCACTCCTCTTTGGCCCGCTCATCACACTCAACCTTATTAGCTACGGCCCTGGCTCAGATAAATTCATTTGTGACTACTCAGCGCGTACGGCTTCTCATCGATTCAGGTTCAGAACTCACCTTCGTCTCTGAATCACTCATTTGTCAGCTCAACATTCCTCGTCATCATTCTGTCATCATCATTACTGGAATTGGGGGCGAAAAGTCAACTCAAACTCGAGGAGTTGCCTCACTCCAGCTCCGCTCACTTTACTCAAGATCAGACGTCATCATTCAAGCTCACATTCTGCAGACGTTAACCAACATCTTGCCATCATTCAACGCTGCACCACAGAATGGCCGCATCTCACCAAGTTAACCTTGGCCGATCCAGATTTCCTCACACCACGGCCAGTGGATATCATCATTGGAGCTGACTCATATGGGCAGATCATCAAGCCCAACATCATCAAACAAGATCCATTGATGCCAATTGCGCAGCTCTCAATTTTTGGATGGCTCGTTCTCGGACCTGTCGACACATCATCATCGGCATCTGCTGCAGTGCACCATGCCTCGATTCAGGAGAGAGAAGATGCTCTCGACGAGTTGCTGGCGAAATTCTGGACACAAGAAGAAGTGCCTGCAAGTAATACTCATGATCTTACGCCTGACGAGCAAAGATGTGAAGAATATCCGTTAAAATCATCACCTGATACTCTTGGGGATTCGTATCACACTGCGCATCGATGCCTGCAGGGCTTACTAAGAAGGTTCGCACGAGATGACAACTATCGACGTCTGTATCATCAGTTCATGACAGAATATCGAGAGCTCAATCACATGACGGAGGCTTCACCCGTTTCCAGCCAGCACGCGCAATATTACTTGCCACATCACGGCGTGCTCAAACCAGACAGTGCAACCACAAAATTACGTGTGGTGTTTAATGGCTCGAGTGCATCTACATCCGGCCGCTCACTCAATGATATCATGTATACGGAGCCAAGTTGCATTTAGACGTCACAGACGTTTTGCTCTGGATTCGACAGTTTCGGCATTTAGTGGCAACTGACATCACCAAAATGTACAGGCAAATCAACGTACATAAGGATGACTGGAATTTACAACGGGTTCTCTGGATCGACAAACAACTCAAGGAAGTGGAAAATTATCTAACAACGGTCACGTATGGTACCAAGGGTGCCCCGTTCTTAGCAGTGCGAACACTGCTGCAACTGGTGAAGGATGAAGGCCATAAGTTTCCCCTTGCAGTGCCGCCACTCACTGAGGGTCGATATGTTGACGACACCTTTGGAGGCGCCGACACAGTTCAGCAGGTAAAGGAAATTGCAGTGCAACTGAAGAATTTGTGCATGGCGGGCGGTTTTCCATTATCAAAGTGGCACGCGACTCATCAAGATGTGCTCACTGCGGTTCAAGCAGAAAAGGAACAGGGTTCGCAAATTGCATTTGACGATTGCACAACCAAAATCCTCGGATTAAACTGGCTTCCTCACGAAGATTCATTCACATTCTCAACAAGGATCTCATCGCACACCACTCAGTTCACCAAACGCCTCGTTTTGTCTGAAGTGGCTCAGATATTCGATCCACTAGGCTTTGCATCACCAGTAGTGATCAAGGCGAAGATGCTCTTGCAGGAGCTATGGCTTCATAAGCTCCGATGGGATGAACCACTGCCATCCCAGCTCTCATCACGGTGGCTCACTATCAGAAAAGAACTCACCAGCTTAAGCAGAATCTCAATACCTCGATGGTATAACACATGGAGTACCTCGTCAGTGGAATTTCACGGCTTTTCTGATGCTTCTCAACTAGCAATGGCTGCAGTCGTATATATCACCGTCCGCAGCTCAAACGGCGCCACGATTTCATTGGTGTGCTCCAAAACTAAGGTAGCACCGCTCAAACGGCTCACCATCCCGAGACTTGAACTCTCCGCAGCACTGCTGCTCTCAAGGCTCATGCAATACGTTCAAGCCACCTTGAAGTTGAACGTTACAGCAATTCACCTGTGGACGGACTCTGTTGTGACACTCACGTGGATCAAATCTCATGCATCGCGCTGGAAGGATTTTGTGAGAAACCGAGTTTCTCAGATTCAAGATCTCACTGCAAAGGCACACTGGAGATACGTACCTGGTACATCCAATCCAGCCGATTGCGCATCACGAGGATTGACTACTTCTCAACTTCAAAGCCACTCATTATGGTGGACGGGACCACCGTGGATACTCACACCTGAAGCATGGCCATCACAACCCGCGCTGTCGGACGAGTTGAGCTGCAGTGAGGCCCGTCCTGGCATTGCGCTACATGCAGCGGCATCTCAGTCGGAATACCACTGGGACCTCATATATAGGTACTCAACCCTCAATAAATTATTGAAAGTAACAGCTCTCTGTTTCAGGTTTATCTCTCTCTTGAGAAAGCGCCGAGCCAAGTCACTGGACTTGCACTCAGCTTTGGAGAAGGCCAGACTATTCTGGATCAAGGCTACTCAAGCGGCATACTTCACGCATGAGATCAAGATGCTCACGGCCAATTCGAGACTACCACCTACTCACGCATTCAGTCGATTGACTGCGTACATAGACGCTCAAGGGGTTATCCGAGTTGGCGGCCGCCTCAACCAATCAGCACTAGCTCAAGACAACAAACATCAGGCGATTTTACCTCGCCACTCACGGTTCTCAACTTTAATCATCGCCCACGCCCATTTGCGTACTTTACATGGAGGAACACAGCTGACATTGGCTCATGTCAGGCAACAATATTGGATCATCGGCGGACGGGCTCCGGTGAAGTCTCATATCTTACGGTGTGTCGTGTGTGCTCGGCAGAGGGGGATCCGTGCTCATCAACTGATGGGCCAACTACCTCTCTCTCGGGTTACGCCGTCACGTCCGTTTGCTCATACAGGAGTCGACTATGCCGGACCGCTCACCATCAAGACATGGAAGGGACGAGGTGCGAAAACATACAAGGGATGGATCTGTGTGTTCGTCTGCTTTTCCACCTCCGCAATTCACCTCGAAGTAGTCAGTGACTACTCATCAGAAGGATTCATAGCAGCCTTCCGAAGATTTGCAGCGAGAAGAGGAATTGCTCAGACCATGTACTCGGACTGCGGGACAACTTTCATTGGAGCAGACGCCGCGCTCAAGAAAATGTTCGTCCAAGACGCTCAAGAACATCAACGGATTGCTCAAGTGTTGCAACTTGACGGCATAAGATGGGAGTTCAACCCACCAGGTGCTCCACACATGGGGGGCAAGTGGGAGGCGGTTGTAAAGTCCGTGAAGTTTCATTTGAGACGGACCATCGGGGAGACTCTACTCACGACGGAAGAACTAACAACGTTGCTTACGCAAATAGAGGCCATTCTCAACTCAAGGCCGTTGGAACCGTTGAGCGACGACCCTGAAGACGTCTCAGCGCTCACCCCAGGTCATTTTCTCATTGGAGGTCCACTCACTACCATACCCGAGCCATCTCTGATCGACCTGGCAACCTCGCGACTATCTCGGTGGCAGCTCATCCAGCAGCATGTTCAACAATTTTGGGCGCAATGGTCGGCGCATTATCTGCAACGCCAGCAGGCGATATCCAAGTGGCATCATCCTAACAACAACATCAAGGTGGGTTCTATCGTGCTGCTCACCGACGAACGCTCTCCACCGTGCAAATGGCCACTCGCAAGAGTAACGGCTTTGCACCCCGGAAAGGATGGACTTACTAGGGTGGTTACCCTCAAGACGGCCACCACGATGCTCACCCGGCCAATTGCCAAGCTTGCCGTATTACCCATTTCATCAGGATAAAGGATCACGAGTAAGGAATCATCAACAAGGTTGCTGATGGCGGGCGGAATGTTCGAGATTACGCTCGCGTTGCGCCATCTCATCAGATGGCAGCATCGATCGGGTATCGACAGGCCGGATCGACGCGGCAGCTTGCGCAAGCACGGGCGCGCTCATCGCGAGCTTCTCCCTCGCCTCAGAGAGAAACATGTCCGCGTTGTGATCGTACGTACGACGTGTGCTCTGTGAGTTCTGTTCGTAGAACTGCATACCGTGCCGCTCGCAGTGATTGAAGCTGCCAAGAAGCTGTAAAGTGTAAAGAGACCGCTCACCCCAGCCAGCTCTGGTACATCAACACGACGACTCAGGCTCACACGTGCGCGAGTGCCGACCGCCACGTGTCTCAACGGCTCACGGGCGAATCACCACGAGCGAGGCAATTTATACAATTGCCTCGCGCATCAAAAGACTTCTCATTATACACCGCTCATCGTTTCTCAGGTCAGACTGTACATATTTCATTAAAGACGGCTCAGACTGTGGTCTGAGTTACACAACAAATAAAGGCATAATTTTTTAACACCCTCCACGCGCGTCCTTCTCATCCCGCTACCATCGCCGGGATTAATCAGCGATTTCGCGAACATTAGTTGTTTGTCAACTTTTGTTATTAGAGAGGTGATTTCTGGATCAGAAAAAAATCGTCTCGCAGTATTACCGTCATTGGAAGTTCCAGAACCTTGTCTGAGAACATCTATTATCAAACCTTGCAGCCGACAGCTGCAATTGTGCCGACTGCCGAGGCAACGAAGCAGCGACCTGCGATCATAGACGACCGCATATTACCAGAACCCCTGATAACGATGCAAAAGGGGAAAAGGACCGTCGCGAAGCCAACGGAGACCCGGGATGAGCGGACCATACCGGAGAGTTACAAGGCGCAGAAGCGCCTAGTGCAGGCGGCCATAAGAGACGCGGCAACCGTGGGTGAAAGGCTAGACGCGATGAAGCGTGGAGCGAGTGTATAGAGGGAGGAAAATGTAAATAAAGTGCGTGCGATGTACATACCGTAGATACTAAGTTAGAATAAGCTACAAAAAAGTTCTCCCTTCATGAACTGTTTAATTTCATTAGGTTATACGCGTGGGCCGGGTGCCAGTAAGTTTTGTTTGTTCTGCGATTTTGATTTTCATTTTGACAATAATAAAAGACTAGGCAAAGTCGACGATTGAGATAGCGATTTAGTTGGCCGTTGTTTCATTTACGACCGTTTGAAATCACGAAATGTGACAAATTTGATTTAGTTCTCCGTTTACGTTTTCGTTCCTGGTAACTTTGCACGGAGTATAGCAAACAGAGTTAAAATGGCCGAACCATCGGCACACTATTAGCTTAACGGGGAGAAACCCGATTCTATATGAATAATCAATTTGTTTTGTTTTAAACCCTTAAAAGGGGTCCGAGATTCAAAATTGGAACGAAAGTTAAAGGCACGTCCACAACGCCACCATGGTAAGCGAATTAAGCGAACCAGCGGAGCAATCGGCAAATTACCAACGCGGACGGAGTAAAGGCATCCTAATTAACGCAACGCCACCAGCGGTGAATATGGCGGACGCGCGAAACTCGAGATCCGGTTACCATGAGCCGTGGTAAGGGGATTAGGGTAACCAGCGGTGCGATCGACGAACGGTCGGAACGAAATCGTCGCGGGCGTCGAAAATAAGTCTGCCATACCAGCGAATATCGGGTCCAATGAGTAAAACCCGAAATACGGTTACCATGACCGATGGTAAGGGGTCTAGGCGAATGACCCACCGGGTATGTGAACGACTAACGCAAATACCTTGCGGGGGCCGGAAAATGTACGAAACCATCGACAACTTACGCGCCGGACGTGTCGGTACCGAGATATAGGTACCACGTCACGTGGTCAAGGAATTCGACCAACCAGTGGTCCGAGCGGGAAACCAAGGCTATGTACAAGTTGACAGCGTCAAGGTCAACGAAAATTGACCACAGGCCAGCGGGCCGGAAACGTAAACGCCGAAATCGCGATCCACGGGTGGAGCGAGAAAACCCGAACACGGAGTAGATAAGTAGGCGTACCGGCAACCATATACCGGGGGGTTAGCGAAATCAGCGGACCACCGAAACTAGAATAGCGTGATAAGACTTATAAAATGTACACGCGAAGTCCCATCTCCCGTGAGCACCTCCTGCGATAGAGTTATGCGGCGTAAAGTTAAAAATGAGGTCAGCGGGATGTGGAAGACCGCGTATATAAATGCGAGAATGTTCGAGAAAAGAGAAAGTTGTTGATCCGCGAAAATATGCGGGAAAAACTTGAGTAATGAGGCTTTGTACGGGGGAACAAAGGGACAATGGTACAAGAATGCGGAAGCGGCTACCACATGGCCCGGATCAGCACATCTGGACGACAGGTGAACAACGGGGCGGAGCCACGGATGAGTGGGGTAGCAGCCAAGCGTATAAAAGGGAGCAACAAGGAACGCTCGAGGAATTCTCTCGTCGTAGCTCGTAACAATAAAGTCGATCCTTTCCTGTAAAGTCAGCGAGACGTAGAATATCCCGCGTCAAACGCGTTAAAACTTAGAAACTTGCGAGTGGGAATCCTGTACAATCTGAAACCGAGTAAAATAAAAGAGAATACAGTTATTATCTTAACTCGTGAGCGGTCTACTTACCTTAACGATATACCTACCTGATCCTGATACTTACCTGTCGGCGATCCTACGTCTGTTCGGGGAGATCCAGAGGCGGTTCAGCGGCGATCCAGAGACGTGAGTCGGCGGTGCACGGCTGCAGTCCAGAGGTCCAAAGTCCGTGGTCCAGCGGTGATCCTAGATCCGGCGGCAAACACAGGCGCCCTGAAACAGAAAAAAGAAAGGGGAATCAGCGAGGCGTCGGAAGGTTGGAAAATTCAGATACTTACTTATCAAATCCTTTCTCGGTTTTCGGGGTAAAAAATCGAGTGGCGACCGTGTCGGGAGACATTAAAATCGGATAGGGGGGAATATCACACCTACGTACGGTCACAGTGTAAGGACTGGGTTTGACGGTGGAATTCGAGCGAGGCGGCGCGTACGTGACGATAGGGCGTGACCCTGCAATTTCGAAAAAGAAGCGGAGTAAAACCCGCACCGATAGCTTGCCTGGCGCACGGCAGGGCAAAAACCCGTAAAACCTGGCGACCGTGACAGGACACGCGTAATCGAATTGCGTGCGAATCGCAGCGTGCGAAGAAAAACCGTTCGAATATAATAGTCTGCAAAGAAACCGAGGTTTCTTGCGAAAATTTGGAAAGCGTAATCCGTTTAATAAAATACGAAGACCGAATTAAGGCGTGCGAATTAAGAGTTTGGTGAGAGCGTATAACAACGTGCGATAAAGGACGCGAAGTCGCGAATAACATTATTTGGTTCGTGGCATCAAAAAATCGCGTGGAGAACGTACGACGTTGTCCATCGGGCCTTAGGCACAGAGCCGCATAAAGGTCGTATTACAAAAGCGTAACGCGGAATCCATAGGTACTGTGGGAAAAGAAAGGTGAGTCGTAGCGCGGAAAAAGGTGCATTCGATAGCACGCGTGTACGGAATATCGCAACAACGTGCGCCACACAAGACGCGAAGTCGCGAGAACCGAAAATTTATCGTGACAATTAACCAATCGCGTTAACGAGGGTACGGATATTCCACGCGAATCGGCACATAGCGCGGAGAAAAGTTAATTCCGTAAGGGAAATTAGAATACGGGAGAATATAAAACAACTCCCAAGCATAAGCGACACCCGTTACATAGAGTATACGGCGGTCGGGCGTAAGCTAAAATATACCGGGTGGGGCGATGGGTCGCGACGAACGAAAGCGAAGCTTCACATACCGGGTGGGCGAAAAACGTCAAAAACGATAAAGAACAGTGAATCGTTCCAGAGACTACGCGACAGCGACACGAAAAGCGAGACGCGCGAACGTTGTAAGAACGTGCGTAAAAGGTTACGCGTGATCGTAGCGCCGGAATAGCAAAAGGGTGCACTCGATCGAAAACCAACGCGGACGAAACACGTACGGACGTTACGGGCGCCGGAAAGAGGTGATCGCGAAGAGCGAAAGTCGAGAACGTAAGTGAAAAACGGCAAAACGGGGCCGAAAAGGCCAAACCGTGGCAAGCGAACGAGATCGAAATCCGCGTCGGGGATGCCAAATCTGCAGCATTCCCCGATAGGAGCGCATACCAGATCTCACGGACCGGCGATACCGGAAGATCAAATCTTACGTAACGCGAGGGAAAGCGTAAATCGAAATACCAGACCCATCATTGTCTATCAGGATAACGTGGTCAATATGGAAAACCAGGAGCAGCAGCAACAAGGTGAGCAAAACGTAGAAGGGGAAAACAATCGCGCATTAAATTTGAGTAACCAACGCGCGGAGGTAGCGAATCAAGAGTTGCTCCAACAAAACGCGGAACTCATAATGCAAATGCGACAAATGGCCGAGGAACTCGAACAAATGCGGCAAGGTCAACGCGAAGCGAGGCGGTATATCGATGACAATCGGAGCGGACGCGAGTCAGTGCCGGGCGAAAAGCACGACCATAGAAATGACTCCCGTGTTTTCGACGATATGCGAGCGCGAGCGGAAACGTCGTTAGACCTGGTACCGTTGAGAGTGAGATTACCTCGCGGAGGGTGGATAAAAAATCCATTCGACGAATTAATATATCGCGGTAAGAGCGATAAACAGAATCCGATACGATTCTTGCAAAAATTTGAAAAACTCGCACTATACGAGAACGTTCCGGAGGACGAACAAATGCACTATTTCGGACGTTGCATGCGTGGCGCGGCAAGCCAATGGTTCGAGTTACAACAGCCGGAGGACATAGACGAACTAAAAAGAATGTTCACGCAGACGTATTGGGGCTGTCAGGCGCAAATGCGATTCAGGCAAAAAGTATATTTCGGGAAATACCGACCGAACAAAGAACAATTGTCGATGGCCGAATACGCGTTGAGCGTTGCCCGACAAGCCAAGACACTCCTACCACCGATGAGCGACGAAGAAATTGTTCAGACGGTGCGCGAGCATTATGATGCGGACGTTGCGCGTGAACTAAGACCATCCGTGGTCAAGACGGTCAATGATATGGTGGCGATGCTCGATACAATAGAAAATGAGCGCGAGACCCGTAGATTGCGCGGGGAGGCGAGACGAGCCAACGCTGGCGACGCGAAATCGTCCTTTAACCGGAGAGACGCTGGAAGGGTACCGAATACGACGAGACCGACTAACCAGAGCGCGAACGTGAATAACCAAAGGGCCGGAGGTCGTTATAACAATTCCAACAGACGCGACGCGGCTGCCCAACCGGGACAACAGTCGCAAAACAAGTCGTACGGCTGGAGGAAAGCGGCATCGCCCGAGGTAAAGGGCAAAGGGGACGTCGACATCGTAGAGTTACCAGACAGCGACGATAATGAAGGGAAACCAAGAGTCACGCGATACACGCGTGAGAGAGAAAACGAACGCAATCGCGAACGCGGTGCGTATGGTAAATCGAATTATTCGGGAAAACCGAATACGGCAAATACAAGCGGGCGTAAATTGGCCGCGATAACGGCGGAGGGACACGTGGATGACGATGAGCGCGATCGAGACGACGATGACGATCCGACGAGCGATGACGGGGAGAGCACCAACAACGACGAATACGCGATCGACCGAAAGTGTTGCGCGATCACACGCGACGAGGTTGAGAACCGTCATGAGACAGCAGGGGCGGACGAAGAATTGACGACCGAGCGAGAAATCGGGCCAGTCAACATAATGAGGACGCGCGAAATCATTCGCGAGCTCGACGACGAGATCGCGAGAGGACAAGCGGCGAAGGTCGAACAACCGGACGTACCGATGATTGAGATGAGGTTCGGCAGATGTAGCACGAAGGCGCTTATCGACACCGGAGCGCAGGTCACGGCAATGACACGTGCCTTTTACGATCAATTGCGAGAATCGGATGAAGAAATGGAATTGTTACCGATCAAGAAATTTACGTTGAGAGGTGCATTTTCGGAGAAGGGATCCACGATCACCAGCAAAGTAAGTATCGCGTTTGGATATAAAAACGAACGCTATACGCACGAGTTTTTCATTGTCGAAAACCTGGCATATGAAATTGTATTGGGGATCGATTTTCTGGTAAAGTATCGTATGATGCTAGCCTGTGACGACGAGATTGACGTCAGATTTCGAAAAGCAATTAACCCAATCATGCGCGTGAGTATTATCGAACGTGACGAAGCAACCAGACAATTGCAGGAAATTTTGGATAACCACGCCGAATTGTTCAACGGGGAAATCGGTCGAGTGAACCATTATGAACACCGGATAGAAATGAATATAACACGTCCATATAAGAAGAAAACGTATCCAATACCGGAAGTTCATATGAATCGTGTAAGGAAATATATCCAAGAGCTCGAACGAAAAGCCATTGTGCGAAAACAGGCAACGCAATTTGTAAATCCACTGGTGGTGGTGATGAAGAAAAACGGCGACATTCGATTGTGCTTGGACGCACGGGAAATAAATAAGCAAATGGCGAACGATCATGCCCAACCACCAACCATAGAAGAGATATTTCGACGGATAAGAAAGAAAAAGTATTTTTCCACGCTGGATGTTAGCCATGCCTTTTGGCAAATACCACTCACGGCAGAATCCATGAAGTACGCCGGATTCTTCTTCGACGGACAAACGTACGTATTTAAGCGTATGCCATTCGGGCTAAAAACATCCGGAGCATCGTTTACCCGAGCCATGCACGGGGCGTTGGGAGACCAGGATTTCTTGCTGGTGTACCTCGACGATGTGCTGATTGCCTCAGACTCATTGGAGGAGCACTTGATCCACTTGGAATGGGTACTGGAAAAAATGGAGAAAGCCGGATTTCGATTGAACCGGGACAAGTGTGAGTTTCTCAGGGAAGAGATCAAATTCTTGGGTCATACCTTTAACGAAATATAGGCGGAATTAAACCAAGTGACGCGCGAAGCGATTGCCAATTTCGAGTGACCCCTTAATAAGAAACAAATACAATCCTTTTTGGGGCTCGTGAATTGGGACCGTAGATTCATCAAAAACCTGGCGAGATTAACCAAGCCGTTGGAGGAGCTATTAAAAAAGGGCCAGAGATATGAATGGACCACCGACAGACAAAACGCGTTTAATGAAATCAAACAGGCGTTCCGCGAGGCGCCAGACCTATATCTGTTCAGGCAGGACGCGAAATACGGAATTTACGTGGACGCGGCACGGACGGGCTTGGGCGCGAGATTGTATCAGTATCAACCGAACGCGGAGGCGGAAACGCGACAAACGGTGGGTTACGCCAGTAGAAGCCTAAAGGGGGCAGAGGTGAATTATACGATTACGGAACTTGAGTGCTTGGCTCTGGTATGGGCACTTAGGAAGTGGCACACGTTGTTGCTTGGGCGACACGTGCGCGTACATACCGACCACCAAGCATTGAAATTTCTCAGTACCTGCGTGCAAAATAACAGCAGAATCGCACGTTGGTTTACGTTCCTACAGGAGTTTGACCTAGAGATAATACATTTGCCAGGGCGCGAGAACGAAATCGCGGACGTACTATCGCGAAAGGCGACAAACGCGGATGCGGCAAATGAGATCAGGCGAATCGCGTTGATACGTAACGTAAATCAGGGAACTGACACGCAAACATGGATCGGCGTGATCCGAGAAGCGCAAGAAGAGGAGGAAATGTTACGCGAGGCGATGCTAAACCATCCGAATATGGTATACGAACGCGACGGACTAGTGCGAATTAAGCGCGAGGGCGGAGAAAAGGTCGCGTTACCGCGAAGAGCAACATGGCGAATCACGCGAGAGATTCACCGGTTGTTGATACATTTCGGCACGGATAAGATATGCGATTTCTTGAGACGGTACTTTGACGGATCAAATTTCGAGAGAATTTCACGCGACGTGGTAGCGTCGTGCGAAGTTTGTCAAACGACTAAATACTATACGAGACCAACGGTGGGAACCGAATACTATCAATTACCGGAAGCCCCGGGAGAAACACTGTCGTTAGATATATTCGGTCCCCTACCGGCTACGCACCACGGATATAAATATGTACTAGTCGTTATGGATCAATTTTCCAAATTCGTACGGTTATTCCCTATGAAGGACCAACGACTCGATACGATTACCCAGAATTTGGAGGATCGATTTTTTCGGGAGATAGGTATACCACAAACAATCTTAACCGACAACGGGGGCCAATTCTTGACCGAACGATGGCGGGAATTCGCCACCGAAAAAGGTTTCGCGGTTAGGCGAACGTCACCATACAACCCACAGTCGAATCCAGTCGAACGCGTAATGCGCGAATTAGGTCGTATAATACGCGCGTACTCAAGCCAGCGACAGCATGCGTGGCATAAAATCACCGACCGAGCGGAGGAAGTGATAAATCATACCCGACACGCGTCTCACGGTTTCACCCCGGTGGAATTAAATAACGGGGAAAACGGGCACTTGAGCGCGATACATCCCACGCTGATTCCCCAAAACGACCCGGAAGACCAACCTTGGGCCGACAAGGTGGAGCGAGCGAGAGAACGGCTCGCGGAAGCGGCACGGAAGAGGAAGATCCAGGCCGATAAGCACGGAACAGCTATATACCACGAGGGACAACAGATCTGGGTAAAACTCCACCGCAGATCTGACGCCAGCCGAAAATTGACGAGAAAGATACATCTGGTGTACGAAGGACCGTACAGGATCCAGCGGATAATAAGGCCGAACGCCTACCTCGTAGAGGACCTCGATGGCCAAGCCATTGGCGTATTTAACGCCAGACAAATCAAACCGCATCGAGAAGCAAAATTGCGAGAGGCAGAGATTGACGAGGAGTACGGCGAGAGACGAGACGGACCGGACCAACCCGAGAATGACGGGGAGTCCGGCGACCCGACTGATTCCGAAGGTGACGACGAAGGGAAAGAACCCGAAGAGACATACGGCACTGACCAACTCAGCGACGAGGAAGAGGGACGCGACGAGGAGGTCTGGAGCAGCGATGGTGGGAACTCCGAAGAGCGGAGCGCAGACGAAGCGGAACGACGAGCCAGTGCGGTTTCGGAGCGCGAGAGCGAAGCATTATACGCACCATCCGAAACCGAAAGCGAGGCGGACGGTGACCAAATTCGAGAAATCGAACGAGGTACAGACCGACTAAGTATATCGGAGGACACGATTGACATACGATCATCCGACGAACAAGACCTAGAAAGATACCAAGAACGACAGGAGATCGTGGAAATTAGCGGAACAACGAATCCCGAGTCGACCGACGAGGAAGACGACGGGATACGAGCCACGGTACAACGAGTGCTCGCCGAGGAACGAGGACGGGCGAGTGAACGTAGAACACGAGGACCAAACGACGACGTCGTCGAAATAGACGATTCGGACGAGCCTATAGAAGTAACGATAAACGCCATGTGGATGGACGAATGTGACAGTGATGCATCCACGGTGCACTATGAGGACTTCTACCAAGGTCTAAAGTTCCATAGCAGCTTACAACAAGGGGGACAGGTTAGCATAACAGCCAGAAGGAAGCATGGTGTACTCACCCCGGTGAGCGAAATAGAGGATGAACCCAACGACGAAGACGACGGCGAAGAACCCATCCAGCCGGAAGGACCCGTATCCCACGACGACGAGAACCCGGAAATACGAGAAAGGTCAGTGAAAATCACCGTCAGACAAGAGATAACGATCGAGCGCGTCGAAAACGAAAACGCGAGGGCGCGAGGAACTCGAAAACCGCGAAGGCCGCGTAACCCAAAGACACTAAAGTGGCGTGCGAAAGTACGAGCGAGACAGAAAAGGCGCGACAACAACGGACGGTTCGCGAAGATAAAGGGGGCATCGACCGAAACCAAAATTACGGTAAACGGTACGAGACGCACGGAACGCGAAAAAGCTCGAGAAACGAACCGTAAAGGACACCCGGTACGCGCGAAAGCTCGGAGCGCGACACGTGTGCGACACGGAGTACGCGAAAAATTCCGGAGCGCGCGACGTAAACACGGAGTGGGAAGCGCGAAGACCAGAGACACGGCGCGCAAACGTAAGCACGGGGCAATCGTTCGCAAGCTCCCGAAGCGCGTAGACGCGTTGCAAATCAGACGTAAAATCGCGCGCGAAAGTGAAAAGCGAGTGCGGAAGATGGATCCCATCGCGCTGACCGAAAAGGAGAGACGGAAAGCGGTGTTGCGGAAACTCCGGGCCAACACGGTGGCGGAGGAGCAGCGACAACGGGCACGGCGAATATTAGAGTTGGCCGAGGAATATGCGGCGAATCTGCCAACGAACCCCGACGCAGCGACGGACGATACTGAAGCGCTGGAATGCGACCAAATCATGACGGCGATCCAGCAGCTCGAGCGGTTGAAAGGCAGGCACGACAGCACGTCGAGAAACTTGGAAGTCATCCGTCAACCAGAAAACGTGACCGTGGCCAATATTATGGTGGCAGTATCGGCCAAATACGCGCGCCACGAAGACCAACCACCGTACCGGGTCACCGTTACGGTGAACGGGCGCGCAATAACGATGGCAACCAGCCTCTTGGAGGACGATCCGGGCGAAGCCGGCGATCGCGACGGCAACAATAACGCGCGAAAACCGGACACGCCGGAATATATATTGGACGACATCCCGGAACCAACACAACCGGGAACACCGGCAAGGCAACCGACCCCGCAACCAAGCACGAGCGGGCAAGGGGAGGGCCGGATCATCGTACCGGAGTCTGAGGAGGAGGAAGACGAAGAGGACCACGACACAGACGACCCGGACAGCGGCTCAATCCGGCTGACGGACACGGACTCGGCGAATAGCTCGCAATTAAGCGAACCCGAGAGCGACCAAAGGAGCGACCGGGGGAAGTCCGAAGGAAGACATATAAAACGAAAACGGGTGACATACAGTCACGAAGAAAGCGTGAAGATCACCACAAAAAAAACGGGCCGACGCCAAGCGGCGGAAAAGGCGAGCTGCAAACTGCGCGCGATGCTGAACATTGAACATGCCGAGAAGCTAGCCGTCAGGCGGGAAAAGTGGCAAGCAAAGAAGCAGAAGCAGTCGTCTACAATAGAGGTGACGAGCGAGGAGTCTGCGGCGAACCTCGACTCCCCGCTGACGGGGAGATTGCAGCCGACAGCTGCAATTGTGCCGACTGCCGAGGCAACGAAGCAGCGACCTGCGATCATAGACGACCGCATATTACCAGAACCCCTGATAACGATGCAAAAGGGGAAAAGGACCGTCGCGAAGCCAACGGAGACCCGGGATGAGCGGACCATACCGGAGAGTTACAAGGCGCAGAAGCGCCTAGTGCAGGCGGCCATAAGAGACGCGGGTACCGTGGGTGAAAGGCTAGACGCGATGAAGCGTGGAGCGAGTGTATAGAGGGAGGAAAATGTAAATAAAGTGCGTGCGATGTACATACCGTAGATACTAAGTTAGAATAAGCTACAAAAAAGTTCTCCCTTCATGAACTGTTTAATTTCATTAGGTTATACGCGTGGGCCGGGTGCCAGTAAGTTTTGTTTGTTCTGCGATTTTGATTTTCATTTTGACAATAATAAAAGACTAGGCAAAGTCGACGATTGAGATAGCGATTTAGTTGGCCGTTGTTTCATTTACGACCGTTTGAAATCACGAAATGTGACAAATTTGATTTAGTTCTCCGTTTACGTTTTCGTTCCTGGTAACTTTGCACGGAGTATAGCAAACAGAGTTAAAATGGCCGAACCATCGGCACACTATTAGCTTAACGGGGAGAAACCCGATTCTATATGAATAATCAATTTGTTTTGTTTTAAACCCTTAAAAGGGGTCCGAGATTCAAAATTGGAACGAAAGTTAAAGGCACGTCCACAACGCCACCATGGTAAGCGAATTAAGCGAACCAGCGGAGCAATCGGCAAATTACCAACGCGGACGGAGTAAAGGCATCCTAATTAACGCAACGCCACCAGCGGTGAATATGGCGGACGCGCGAAACTCGAGATCCGGTTACCATGAGCCGTGGTAAGGGGATTAGGGTAACCAGCGGTGCGATCGACGAACGGTCGGAACGAAATCGTCGCGGGCGTCGAAAATAAGTCTGCCATACCAGCGAATATCGGGTCCAATGAGTAAAACCCGAAATACGGTTACCATGACCGATGGTAAGGGATCTAGGCGAATGACCCACCGGGTATGTGAACGACTAACGCAAATACCTTGCGGGGGCAGGAAAATGTACGAAACCGTCGACAACTTACGCGCCGGACGTGTCGGTACCGAGATATAGGTACCACGTCACGTGGTCAAGGAATTCGACCAACCAGTGGTCCGAGCGGGAAACCAAGGCTATGTACAAGTTGACAGCGTCAAGGTCAACGAAAATTGACCACAGGCCAGCGGGCCGGAAACGTAAACGCCGAAATCGCGATCCACGGGTGGAGCGAGAAAACCCGAACACGGAGTAGATAAGTAGGCGTACCGGCAACCATATACCGGGGGGTTAGCGAAATCAGCGGACCACCGAAACTAGAATAGCGTGATAAGACTTATAAAATGTACACGCGAAGTCCCATCTCCCGTGAGCACCTCCTGCGATAGAGTTATGCGGCGTAAAGTTAAAAATGAGGTCAGCGGGATGTGGAACACCGCGTATATGAATGCGAGAATGTTCGAGAAAAGAGAAAGTTGTTGATCCGCGAAAATATGCGGGAAAAACTTGAGTAATGAGGCTTTGTACGGGGGAACAAAGGGACAATGGTACAAGAATGCGGAAGCGGCTACCACATGGCCCGGATCAGCACATCTGGACGACAGGTGAACAACGGGGCGGAGCCACGGATGAGTGGGGTAGCAGCCAAGCGTATAAAAGGGAGCAACAAGGAACGCTCGAGGAATTCTCTCGTCGTAGCTCGTAACAATAAAGTCGATCCTTTCCTGTAAAGTCAGCGAGACGTAGAATATCCCGCGTCGAACGCGTTAAAACTTAGAAACTTGCGAGTGGGAATCCTGTACAATCTGAAACCGAGTAAAATAAAAGAGAATACAGTTATTATCTTAACTCGTGAGCGGTCTACTTACCTTAACGATATACCTACCTGATCCTGATACTTACCTGTCGGCGATCCTACGTCCGTTCGGGGAGATCCAGAGGCGGTTCAGCGGCGATCCAGAGACGTGAGTCGGCGGTGCACGGCTGCAGTCCAGAGGTCCAAAGTCCGTGGTCCATCGGTGATCCTAAATCCGGCGGCAAACACAGGCGCCCTGAAACAGAAAAAAGAAAGGGGAATCAGCGAGGCGTCGGAAGGTTGGAAAATTCAGATACTTACTTATCAAATCCTTTCTCGGTTTTCGGGGTAAAAAATCGAGTGGCAACCGTGTCGGGAGACATTAAAATCGGATAGGGGGGAATATCACACCTACGTACGGTCACAACCTAACTTTCGAAATTCATTTTGAATACGTTGTTTTTCTGTTATTTTTTGTTTCTTTTCTTTGTCTCCTTTTGCCATCCATTTTCGAAAAGATAAATTATACGCAATATGAAGTACACATTCCATAGTTCTTATCCACGCATGCAGTGTTGATAATCCAAACTCGTAATTTTTATCATTAACAAGTTTTTCTCTCACTCGTATCAAGTCGTTCATTTCCGTAGGTTTCGCTCGACAGATAACGCAAGTCGCGACAGACGGAGTAGATGTAATTGCTTGAACTACTTTCTCATCAACCATTGTCAAAAAGAATTCATGTTTGACTGTAAAATTTTGACCAGCAATAGTCTTATACATAGTTTCTGCAAGTTGCGCGATCTTCAATTTCATGTTCTGTACTTCAGCGACTGTTTTCTCCTGCGATTCTTTGGCAAATTCAAAGGACCTCGCACAAAAAGGCTGCGAAATGGCTCCCAGTCGATTTGGCTGAAATTTGAATATGATGTAGTTAATGTTGTCCTGATCAAATGTCTCATAGGGC
Organism: Temnothorax nylanderi; assembly: GCF_030848795.1. Classification (NCBI taxonomy): domain Eukaryota; kingdom Metazoa; phylum Arthropoda; class Insecta; order Hymenoptera; family Formicidae; genus Temnothorax; species Temnothorax nylanderi. The sequence continues at coordinate 60,578 of NW_027249857.1, forward strand.
TGGAAGACCAATAATGGCTAGTTTTTTAGATATTCGACTCCAAACATTGAGAAAATAGATGTTTTAGCGTATGTATATAGCTTTAATATATACGAATTGCATGTGTATTTGTGTGCGCTCGCGCGCATGCAGGTGTGTGCGTATGTGTGTGGGTCGGTGGTTGTGTGTGTGTGTGTGTGTGTGTGTGTGTGTGTGTGTGTGTGTGTGGTTGTGTGGTTGTGTGGTTGTGTGGTTGTGTGGTTGTGTGGTTGTGTGGTTGTGTGGTTGTGTGGTTGTGTGGTTGTGTGGTTGTGTGGTTGTGTGGTTGTGTGGTTGTGTGGTGTGTGTGGTGTGTGTGTGTGTGTGTGTGTGTGTGTGTGTGTGTGTGTGTGTGTGTGTGTGTGTGTGTGTGTGCCCTGCTCTCGGCGTAACCCAGGATCAACGACGTGGACGTAGCAGGAAGCTGATCCCTTCGGGGTGTTGGTTTAAAGTGAGTAATCCCCTAGCCTCTCACGTGTGTGTGTGTGTGTGTGTGTATGGGTGCGTGTGTGCGTATGCGCGCCCGCGCGGGCGCGCGTGTGGAACTTCTAATTAAGGCACGTGTCTATTCCTTGGAAGTGGTCGGTTGCCTGCATCAGCGACGGTTTGAATTAGTGTAGTTGACGGATATTTTATGTGCTCTTCGTTTCTAGCATAACCCAAATACCACAAAACGCTACATATGTGAGCACAAGTACCCAGTGTACAAGTACCAGACTTGCAGGTACAATAATATCCTAATATTGGTGACAGCTCCTCGTCTATGATTTTGTCCATACCATCGTCTATTTCATTATTATCGATGGATTTATATGAAATCCAAAGTTGATATTTCGTCGCATTACGAAACCTAGAATAAACTCTCACTCTCAGTAATCCTGGCTGTGGAAGACGGTTTGCATCACGTAACATGTCGATTTGGAATTGCTCATTGTTGTTTCGTTGTACGTTGTCCTGAATGTATGAGGGTGCTAGTTTTATTTGATAAACACCAACCGTTAAATTCTTAAGGTATTCAATGTCTAGCATTGGAAAGTCTATTAACTGCCCCTCATTTATTGGTACCCATCGTTGAGCGTTTTTGGTTCTCAGATTTTGAACCTCAACAAGAGCTTGTACAACGTTCGGTTTTCTCGCTTTTTCGAGCATACGATTAGCTCTTTCTACGTCAGCTCCTTCCATATGGATAGTGGGATGATATCTATTTATGATAGCACCTGCTATTTTACAAAAATCACCAATATTAGGAACATGATGCATCGGTACTGTTTGCTGTAGGAATTTGAATATTAGCTTTAAGTGTCCGTTTCTGGCTTCTACAATCCACCTTTGTTTTGTGACAAGACGGGAGTCATTTGCATCTTCTGTCGTGAGTTGGGCTTCATTTCGTGGAAGAAGTGCTGGCATCTTCCATGTGATGCCCAAACGCCTCAGAAGTTCAATTGCATCCCTATAACCTCTATCAAGTATGACAATATCATCTTCTTGGAACCATCTTAACATCCTTTCGGCGTCCCTATCAAATTCGAGAAGTCAGAGAAGTACGGCCCCTGTATATCTAAAATATAACCATCAGGAGCAACTATCAATACTGGTTTGATTAAGTGTCGACCTTTGTGAACGCAATATGACTGTCGAAGAGCTCTGAAATAACTACTTTTCTGTATATATATGTACGTACCATCAATGCATGTAATTACTCTAGGAGTTTGTGGTTCCGAATTATACAACTGATTGGCAAAATCGGTTACATGTCTATCGATATAATCTTGTCTCGTTATAGCGTCAAATCCTATATTCTGTGGTACAAAACGAATCATTAAAGATTTTCGCACTGTCTCAACAGCCATACTTGTTGCCTGCCTACTCGAGTAATGAAACATAACTTTGAGAAACTCATCTGACAAACCATGACGAATTTTACATAAGAACATAAGAAGGTCCTTTTTATATACATATCTATTACCACCAGGACAAGGAACTGCATCACAAAACGTGAACAATTCTTGGAATTGTTGTTTGTTTATAGGATACAGACATTGACATTCATTATTCGAAAGATTATCTTCATCCAATATTTTTGTTTGATTTGCCACGCCACGAAGTTCTTGCAAAAAAGCTTGAAGATAATAACCTCTGATTACATAGGGCCTGTTGATGAAATGTAAACCTTGTACAAGCGGCCCGAGAAGCACACCATCGTCGTTCAAATGATGTTGACAAGATCTTACGTTTTCTGGGATAAAAATATTGTGTGAAATGAAAACATCTACTTTACATTTAACTGATAATCTATTCAAATTATCAGTTCTATCACATATAATACAAGTGCTACTTCGTGTCTGTGTTAACACATTTAATCTTAAACAGGCAGGATCTTCCTCCATAGCAACAATCTCGTCACAAATCGATTGATTGCAGTTGGTACATATTTTTGTCATACAAGTTACTTCTAACGCTGGTCTTTGGAAACCATCTCGTCGAATGATAGCAATTTCTCTTTTGGCAGCATTATTATCTCCATCAATTCGAGTCATCATACGGGGCACGAATCTTCCATCGCAAACGTAACAACGTAGAAGATTTCTAAATGCCATTATTGTAAAAGATGTACAATATTACAGTAGGATACGAGTTTTACGAAGCTGTTATGTGTTTCACAATGTACACACTGAAGACTGACAAGAAAATATGCAGAATAAAAGTTTTAAAGACTTAATGTTACATACGTATTAATGTACTTACCAAAATAAACTATATAATAAGACAGAAAGCCAATATCGATTCCAGTCTGAATTTTGCCGTCGTTTAGTATCTTTTATAGTGCTATTCCGCTTCGGGAAACTGTAAAACACGAGACCTGAAAGAAAATCTGGGAGAGCGAATTCGCATCCTTCAAAATGACATACGCGATATAAAAAACATACAGCTGAGCCGCGTTCATCATCATTGGTTTATAAGCTCCGGATTTGAAAATAATTAAGCAGCATGAAAGTCGAACCGAAACACTCGAAGTGTGAAGAAGTTCCACTTACTTCAAGTACTACTTACTTCAAGTACTAGCGCTCTCTGGGCTACTTGAAGTAAGTGGAACTTCTTCACACTTCGAGTGTTTCGGTTCGACTTTCATGCTGCTTAATTATTTTCAAATCCGGAGCTTATAAACCAATGATGATGAACGCGGCTCAGCTGTATGTTTTTTATATCGCGTATGTCATTTTGAAGGATGCGAATTCGCTCTCCCAGATTTTCTTTCAGGTCTCGTGTTTTACAGTTTCCCGAAGCGGAATAGCACTATAAAAGATACTAAACGACGGCAAAATTCAGACTGGAATCGATATTGGCTTTCTGTCTTATTATATAGTTTATTTTGGTAAGTACATTAATACGTATGTAACATTAAGTCTTTAAAACTTTTATTCTGCATATTTTCTTGTCAGTCTTCAGTGTGTACATTGTGAAACACATAACAGCTTCGTAAAACTCGTATCCTACTGTAATATTGTACATCTTTTACAATAATGGCATTTAGAAATCTTCTACGTTGTTACGTTTGCGATGGAAGATTCGTGCCCCGTATGATGACTCGAATTGATGGAGATAATAATGCTGCCAAAAGAGAAATTGCTATCATTCGACGAGATGGTTTCCAAAGACCAGCGTTAGAAGTAACTTGTATGACAAAAATATGTACCAACTGCAATCAATCGATTTGTGACGAGATTGTTGCTATGGAGGAAGATCCTGCCTGTTTAAGATTAAATGTGTTAACACAGACACGAAGTAGCACTTGTATTATATGTGATAGAACTGATAATTTGAATAGATTATCAGTTAAATGTAAAGTAGATGTTTTCATTTCACACAATATTTTTATCCCAGAAAACGTAAGATCTTGTCAACATCATTTGAACGACGATGGTGTGCTTCTCGGGCCGCTTGTACAAGGTTTACATTTCATCAACAGGCCCTATGTAATCAGAGGTTATTATCTTCAAGCTTTTTTGCAAGAACTTCGTGGCGTGGCAAATCAAACAAAAATATTGGATGAAGATAATCTTTCGAATAATGAATGTCAATGTCTGTATCCTATAAACAAACAACAATTCCAAGAATTGTTCACGTTTTGTGATGCAGTTCCTTGTCCTGGTGGTAATAGATATGTATATAAAAAGGACCTTCTTATGTTCTTATGTAAAATTCGTCATGGTTTGTCAGATGAGTTTCTCAAAGTTATGTTTCATTACTCGAGTAGGCAGGCAACAAGTATGGCTGTTGAGACAGTGCAAAAATCTTTAATGATTCGTTTTGTACCACAGAATATAGGATTTGACGCTATAACGAGACAAGATTATATCGATAGACATGTAACCGATTTTGCAAATCAGTTGTATAATTCGGAACCACAAACTCCTAGAGTAATTACATGCATTGATGGTACGTACATATATATACAGAAAAGTAGTTATTTCAGAGCTCTTCGACAGTCATATTGCGTTCACAAAGGTCGACACTTAATCAAACCAGTATTGATAGTTGCTCCTGATGGTTATATTTTAGATATACAGGGGCCGTACTTCTCTGACTTCTCGAATTTGATAGAGACGCCGAAAGGATGTTAAGATGGTTCCAAGAAGATGATATTGTCATACTTGATAGAGGTTATAGGGATGCAATTGAACTTCTGAGGCGTTTGGGCATCACATGGAAGATGCCAGCACTTCTTCCACGAAATGAAGCCCAACTCACGACAGAAGATGCAAATGACTCCCGTCTTGTCACAAAACAAAGGTGGATTGTAGAAGCCAGAAACGGACACTTAAAGCTAATATTCAAATTCCTACAGCAAACAGTACCGATGCATCATGTTCCTAATATTGGTGATTTTTGTAAAATAGCAGGTGCTATCATAAATAGATATCATCCTACTATCCATATGGAAGGAGCTGACGTAGAAAGAGCTAATCGTATGCTCGAAAAAGCGAGAGAACCGAACGTTGTACAAGCTCTTGTTGAGGTTCAAAATCTGAGAACCAAAAACGCTCAACGATGGGTACCAATAAATGAGGGGCAGTTAATAGACTTTCCAATGCTAGACATTGAATACCTTAAGAATTTAACGGTTGGTGTTTATCAAATAAAACTAGCACCCTCATACATTCAGGACAACGTACAACGAAACAACGATGAGCAATTCCAAATCGACATGTTACGTGATGCAAACCGTCTTCCACAGCCAGGATTACTGAGAGTGAGAGTTTATTCTAGGTTTCGTAATGCGACGAAATATCAACTTTGGATTTCATATAAATCCATCGATAATAATGAGATAGACGATGGTATGAACGAAATCATAGACGAGGAGCTGTCACCAATATTAGGATATTATTGTACCTGCAAGTCTGGTACTCGTACACTGGGTACTTGTGCTCACATATGTAGCGTTTTGTGGTATTTGGGTTATGCTAGAAACGAAGAGCACATAAAATATCCGTCAACTACACTAATTCAAACCGTCGCTGATGCAGGCAACCTACCACTTTCAAGGAATAGACACGTGCCTTAATTAGAAGTTCCACACGCGCGCCCGCGCGGGCGCGCATACGCACACACGCACCCATACACACACACACACACACACACACACACGTGAGAGGCTAGGGGATTACTCACTTTAAACCAACACCCCGAAGGGATCAGCTTTTTGCTACGTCCACGTCGTTGATCCTGGGTTACGCCGAGAGCAGGGCACACACACACACACACACACACACACACACACACACACACACACACCACCGACCCACACACATACGCACACACCTGCATGCGCGCGAGCGCACACGAATACACATGCAATTCGTATATATTAAAGCTATATACATACGCTAAAACATCTATTTTCTCAATGTTTGGAGTCGAATATCTCAAAAACTAGCCATTATTGGTCTTCCAGCCCTATGAGACATTTGATCAGGACAACATTAACTACATCATATTCAAATTTCAGCCAAATCGACTGGGAGCCATTTCGCAGCCTTTTTGTGCGAGGTCCTTTATTGGTCTACAGTATCTCACTGATGAAGGTTGTAAAT